>NC_060267.1:88448892-88600950 GCF_021613505.1 Equus quagga
GGCGGGACCTGGGCCCGGCAGGCCCGCGGGGCGGGGCGTGGGCTGCGGCGCGAGAGCCCAGCGGCCCGCCGAGCCCCGCCGAGGCCCGAGCCCACCCGAGCGCGCCCGAGCCCGCCGCCCCCGCCCGGGGCGATGGAGCCGGAGCCCGGCTGGGCGGCCGCTGCGCTCCTGCGGCAGAAGAGGGCGGCGCTGCGGCGCAGGGGGTGCAGCTTGGAGAGCCCCAGGTACCGCGGCCGGGGAGGGGTGCGGCGGGCGGGCCACGTGGGGGGTGGCAGTCTGAGGGGACCCAGGGTGGCGAGGCCGCGGCGCGGGGAGGGGTCGCTGGGGGGATCTTCGGCGATCGGGCGAGGAGCCTGGGCCGAGCGGCCGGGGCTCAAGGGGGACTGGGCCGCCCGAGCGGCAGGTGCAGGAGGGGGTCGCCTCCGAGAAGCACCTGGCGAGGGTCGGGGATCCAAACCCGAGGAGACGCCCCCAAGGCGCCGGTCCTGAGGCCGGCCCCGAGCAAAGCCGAGGCTCCTGGCGGATTCCGGGCTGTGGGCAACGTGCCCTGCCCGCCTCTTGTAAATGCTCAAGGACAAGGTCGGGAAATAGCCCCCCTGACGTCCAGGGGAGGTCTCCCTCCTCCGGGGAGCCTCTCTGCGGTGCCCCGGGACCCAGCCCAGCTCCGCCGCCCCATCCTCGCCCCGCAGGTAACGCGCACCTGCTGCCTCACGGCCCCGCCCATCCTGGCGCCCGGTGGTCCCCAACACGCGGGGCCCCTCCGACCCGCCGACGCTTGTCCTCTGCGGGGGTGCCCCGGCCCCTCCCCCTGGCCCCCCTGGGCCCCCTCCTTTGGCCTAGGGAACTCTCCTGAGATGTTCGGTTCCCTCTCCTCCCTGGAACCTGCCCCGCGGACACGCCTTCCCCCGCCTCTGCTCGGCCAGAGCCTTCCTTTGAGGGCACTCTCAACTTGGAGCGCCTGCTCCCTCTCCACCCTCGCTAAAGTCGGCCCTGCCGTTTCTCAGGCCCTGGGCCTCTTCTAGATGACTCCAGCAGCCTCCCAAACAGACTTCCCGTCTTTATTCTCTCACCTCTCAAGGCCACATCCTCGCTGGCCGCCGGAGGGGTCTCACCAGAACTGTCGGCTGTGCCCCTGCGCTGCCTGACCCCGCGCCCCAGGAGCTCTTCGTCTCCCACAGCAGTGAGGGGGGACGAGGAGAAAGACAGGGGTGGGACTCTAGCCCTCACTGAGACCGAAAAGGGGGTTCAAGCGCTAGGATAAAAACCAAACGAACCAGGACCCGTAATGTGAGGCGGGAGGCCCTTGCACCCCTCGCCTCACCCCTGGCGGTCCGGCAGTACTGGGTGAGAGTGTAACCATCATGAGGACAGGGACCATAGCTGTCCTGTTCACTGCTGTGTCCCTGGAGCCTGGTCAGGCCGGCCCATCACACACAGTTACCATCTGTTGAATGAATAAATTGCCTGACCAGCTGGTACTTCTTCCCTTATGCTGTGCTTTTTCTCATCTGTGCCTTTACTCATAGCATGCTCTTTTCTCTACTTAGAATAGTCTTTTCTTTACTCTTTGGGTAATGCCTACCCCTCCTCCTCTGGGAAGCCTACCCTGAACCCCGAGCTGAGACAGTCTATGCATCTATCTGCTATTCCACAGAGCATTGTGTGTAGCTCCCTGGGTAATGCGTCTCCCCCACTACACTGGAGAACACAGATATGGTCTCTGTCCTTTGATGCTTATGCTCTTGTTGCTGGAGTGTGAAGGATGAGAAGAAGTGTACCCAGAGATGAGGCCACGGCGGATCCCCCAGTCCCGAGGCAGAAGGTTCAGACCAGCCCCGTCCGATAGAACTTTCTGCGATGACTAGAGCATTCTGTAATCTCAGCTGTCTGACACCGTAGCCACTAGCCACCTGTGGCCGTTCAGCACTTCAAATGTGGCTTGAAATGTGTGCACTTTAAATGTGGCAACTAAGGAACTGAGCTTTTATGTTTAACTTTAATTAATTTAAATTTAAATAGCCACGTATGACTAATATTTATAATATTGGACAGCGCCCGTTTAGAAAGTTTTTGTCTTCCTCCAAATTCTCACTTTTACCATCCGCTCCTTTGTCTTCATGACCTTACTCCTGGAAGACTAACTGACTTCTTGGCCTCCAGAGGTTTTTTTCTCTATTTAACACTCCATGATATTTTCTTATAAACTTTACAAATAATGCGTGCCATTTTTCTGATTTTAAAATAATTTACTTGTTGGAGGACAATTTATTTAACCCGTCCTTTTTTATTCTATATGGAATTTATGACCAGTTGTTCACTCTTACAAACGGCAGGCTGAGTCCATGTGCTTTAGTCTGTGTATGTAGAGGTAATCATTTTCTTGCGATAAGTTCATAGAAGTGATGGAAATTATTGGATCCAAGAAAATGAACATTTTAAAGGCTTTTGGAGCATAATGCCAAATTGCCCACCAGGAAGTTGTCCCAGTTTACAGTTCCCCCACAGCATATAAATGTACTTTTTTTCTCATCCTCAACGCTAGGCATTATCATTTATAAATATTTGCCAAAGTGGTACCTTGTTTTAATTTGAATTAAACTTTGTTTAGTAGTGAGGCAAACTTTTTTCTCATATTTATTCATAATATATGTTTCTTTTTTTAAATTTAAAAAAATTTTTAAATTTTATTGAGGTCATATTGGCTTCTAACATGGTGTAAATTTCAGGTGTACATTACTGTGTATCACTTTCTATACAGACTGTATCGGGTTCACCAATAGCGTAGTTTTTATCCATCACCATACATATGCGCCCCTTTACCCTTTCCACCCTCCTCCCACTCTCTTCTCCTCCGGTACCCACCAATCTGTTCCACTTATCTGTTTGTTTATTTATCTGCCATGATATGAGTGTGTATTTCTTTTTTCAATGAAATACATATGCATGTACTTTGTCTGTTTTTCCTTTTTTCTTTTCCTTATTGAATTGAAGCACTTTTTATTTATTAAGGGAATCGATTGTTTTGGTCAAATATGTAGCAAGTATTCTTCACAGCTCATTATTTGCCTTTTAACTTTCTTTATGGTGTTTTTTTGATAAAGTTTTTATTATTATTGTTTTTTTTTAATTTTGTCAAATCTACTAATTTATTCTTCCTGTTTATGCTTATTTAAAAAAGACTTCCCTAACTTGAAGCGAATAAATGTTCATCTCCAGTTCTCCTATTGTTTTTATTGCTTAAAAAAAAAGATCACCTCTTTAAACCGTTAATCCAAATGATCTCACTTTTGAGTGAGACTATTAAGAGCTGTCTTGTATTGGGCTGATATAATGAGCTCTTAGGGCCAACAGGAGAAGGGTCACCTGTGAAACATCTTAACCATACAGGTGTCTGTGGGTCCCTACCCTAGGCCTGTTGTTCTAGGAAGCCCAGGGTGGTAATGGGGTGTGCAGAATGCTCAGAAAGCTCTGCAGGTGATTCTGATGGATGGCCAGGGCGTGAGACGCTCCAGCTCATTTGTGGACATGTTGCCAGGTTGGCCTCCCTTTCTCCAGAGTCCTCAGTCACTTCTCATTTCCTATTGTATCAAGTTGAAATGCCACTGCCTCATGTTTAGGGCCTTTCAGAATCTGGTTTGACCATATCTGCTCAATCATCTTGTTGACATCAGGAAAAAAGAAAGGCATTACTTTCAGGATGGCAACTGTCTTTGCTAAATATCCCCATGTCGGCTCTGGTAACTGGCGGGCAGACACAGCACCTAATGAATGTGAAGGAGCAGGGAGTGGCCCGGGCGTTAGGCATCTGGGCTGGTGGCAGTGAGAAGGGCTAGCTGAGAAACCAGGAGGCCGTAGGGCAGAACACTAATGCTGTTAATCCGCTTGCCCTAGATGTGTTTGTCCTCGTACTGTAGGAAGGCGTATCAGACAGTGTTCAAGAACACGGGCTTTGGAGTGAGGCAGACCTGGGTTCCAGTGTCTGGCCTTCCCCTTGTTGTGTGTGTGGGCTTGGACAAGTTGCTTAACCGCTCGGAGCCTTGGTTAACTCATTTGTAAAATGACAGTGACACTCATCTGACAATATTGATGTGAGCTTGAAATGAACTAATTTATACAAAGTGCTGAAAACAGTATCTGGCACAAAGTATCACTAAATGGTAACTGTTAAGGACAAAAATGATTAACAGTGATAGGGAAGTTTTCAACCTTTCCCCTCCCTTGCCTGATTAAAATTCTGGCTTTGCCCATTCAATTTTTCCTCCCCCTCCTGCCCTCAGAGCAAGGTCCTGCCTTTTTTGCATTTTTGAGCTGCAGATTTAGGAAGAGAGGGATTGAGAAGAAGGACAATGTGTACATGGGACTCTGGTTAGGACTGCCTGAGAAAAACTTTCAGGGGGCGTTCACCAGTGAGAGGTGCAGAAACACCTCCTTTGTATGAGGGAGCCTCATAGGTTTCCCTGTTTCTGTGGCTCTCAGATTTATTTTAGGAAATGTATCCGTTATCTTTTGTAACTTCGCAGTGATCAAGAAATGCAGTTAATGAACCTGAGTTATTTTAAATTACTCCTCTGTTGTGAGCTGTGTTACTTGGGCTCCAGCACTTTGTGGAGCCGAACCACACATGAGCCACAGCATGAACAGTGTCACATTCTAGAATTGAATTTGCAAGGCGAATCCTAAAGATCGGAGAATCTCAGCATCGAGCGGAACTTTAGACATCACTTAGGTCACCCTCTCAGTGGTTCTCAAAGTGTGGTCCCTGGACGAGCTGCATTAGCATTACCTGGGAACTTGTTAGAAATGCACTTTCGTAAGCTCAACCCCAGATTTACTCAATCAGAATCGTTGGGCGTGGGGCTCAGGAAACTGTTTGAGAGCCACTGCTCTCTAGTCTAATACGATGGTTCAACCTAACGTGTATGAGAATCACGGGGGGCAGGGGGCTTCTTAGAAGTTTCCTAGGCTCCACCCTCAGAGATTCTGATTCACGAGGTCAGGGTGGGGCTGTGAATTGTAGTTCTAACAGACTCACAAGTAATGCCAGGACCGCTGGCCCAGGGACATACTTTGAAAATCACTCCTCTAGGGTGATGCTGGAAACATTTCTACAACAACCGTTCCAGCTGGTCCTCCAGCCTCTGCTTATCCCGTCTCAGGTCAGGAGGCCACTACTGCAAGCCTTTTTATTATTGAGCAGCTCTGTTATCTTTCCCTAGTAGGGAAGTCAAAGCTTGCCTCGTTATTCTTGCCACCCCATCGTTCATGATTCTGCTTTCATAGCCACTTGCAGTGGCAATGCTTGTGGTTCTCATTCCAGGTGAAAAGTGGTGGCTTGGATTATGGGGTGTCGACTGAGTGGTCAAGTGGTTCTTCCTCCTGGCTACCCAGTTGTAATCACCATTGATCAGTTTTCAGCTATCAGCGAGCCTGGTATTACATCACATCTTTTCTGATTGTGCCTTACCAGTTGTGTGTGTGTGTGTGTTTTAAGATTATCAAAGGCTATGAATGACAAACAAAGGAGAATTATTCGTTCATGCAATCACACAATGCTGAGGTAGACCAAGCTTTGGGAGAGGATAGATCCAGGTGCTCAAATAATGTCATTAGTAGTCTTTCTTCATTCTCTGGATTGTCTTTATTCTCAACGTGTTTCCTCATGGAGGCAAAGAAAGTTAACTATTCCAGGCTTACTTTCTACCAGTGTACAATCACAGCAGAAAGAGAGTGCCTCTTTCTCTGCTTCTAGAGCCTGTCCCAGGCTTGACATTCGTTGGATTTCTCGGGTTCTATGCTTATCCCTGAACCGACCATTTTGGCCAGAGGGGAGTAAAGCATGCTAATTGGCTGAGCCTGGAACTGAGGGGTTAGATCACTTCCATCCATAGAGACCAAGAGGTAGTGATTACCCAAAAGAAAAATCACAGTGCTATTACCAGAAGAAAGGGAATGGGTATTGGGTTGGCCAAAAAAAAAAGTGCCATTCCACCTGGGAAGCTTTCCAAAATACAGATACCCAGATGCCACTCCAGAGTCACAGAAATGGGGTTTCTGTATTTTTCGGTTCTCATTGTAAAAGACTCCCTTAGTTGAGTGGTTAAATTATGCTGGCTAAGTTTAGCCACCGTGGGTACAGAGCCCTGCATAGACAGAAGATTTTGAATTACAAATGGAAAGCATATTTTGTACTTTCCCAAATATTGCTTCCTAGATAGTGGCTTCCTTATTAGTAATGCATATAACCCTCGCCTTGTGAGAACAAGTCTGATGCCAAGACAAATGCTTTCTTGTTCCTGAAGATGGCTTTCCCCGCCAAGTAGCATCAGAAAAGAACAATTCTCCATTATGCATTGGGTGTCTTCTTTTCTTCTTCCCTGTGTTTCTCTAACTCTTGGATTCTTAGATTGTTTTTCTTTTTTTTCCAGCAGACTTTTGTTTTTCCAGGTAGTTTTGGAAACAGATATTTAAATATGAGCTGTTTTCCTCATCTTCATTCCTCCATATTTATATCGTGATTCATTTTGTTTGCGTCGGGCCCTTAAGTATTTAATCACAAATAAATCTGCTGCTGTCAGTTTTCTTTGGGAAAAACAGCAGTCTTCCTGGGAAAGACTATTAAGGGCTGTCTTGTGTTGGGCTGACATAATGGGCTCTTAGGGCCAAGAGAAGAAAATTAATTTTCATATTATGTCTGTTCTCTTAAGAGAAGGAAAAAAACAGCCTTTATTATTCGCTAAGAATTTAAGTTAATGCCAACCAGCTTCCTTTCTTGGAGGAAGACAATAGTCAAATTAGTTTTGCTTTAGAAGGTTAATATGAGAAATTATATTTGGTTGTCTGGTTTCCAGAGTTGAAGATCTGAGCAGAGATGAAGTCTGACAAACAATGCTGTAGGAAAATTATAAGAGATTTGGCTTATACAGCAAGACTCGTGCTGGTTTTCCTGGGGGAAAAGAATTCTAAAGCAGCACGCAAGTGCAGAGATGTGGCAAAATAGGAACCACACATCTGATTGTCTCTAGAGCTAGGATCTCAGAGGCCAGTAAGCAAATATGAGCTAGCAAGGAGTTGTGACTGCCCAAGGAGGCATGTGTGGATGGCTGTTCGTTGTAGGCTTGCTCATAAAAGTATTTTTGAAGAAGTCCATCAGTAGTATATTGATACAATACTAATCATTCTATTAAACAGATTGATGCCAACCTGTTTTTCTGACTTAGAAAGTTCTAGAATGTCCGTATATGTTAAGTGAAAAGAAACAAGTGTCTGCTTCTGGTAATAGCAAGCGTGTCGAATTACATATGGAATTTTAAATTTTCTACTAGCCATATTTTAAAAAGTAAAAAGAAGCAGGTGAAATATTTTTAATAGTTTATTTTAACTCATTATCTCCAAAATATTATCATTTTAACATGAAATCAGTATTAAAAATAATTAAGATAATTTACTTTTTTTTTCCGTACTGCCTCTGAACTCGGGTGTGTTTTTTACACATACAGCGTCTCAGTTCAGACCAGCCCCATCTTAAGTGCTCAGTAGCCACATGTGGTGTGGCTGCTCTGCTGGATGGTGTGGCTATGGACCCTCCGGTAGGAAATGTTTGAAGGAATGCATCAAGGCTTTTGTTTTGTTCTTTAATGTGACTATGAGTCACAGTGAAATAGGGAAAGGTGAAAACTTTGTGGGGAAAAAGGGGTACCAGGAGACTTTAGGAAAAGGGAGTCAAAAAATAAACGTTCTTAGTCGGGAAGGATGACTAGCTATGATTTGATGGACTTTGGTTAACTATTCAAATAAATCCCAAGAAAAATTTAGTCTTGGAGACTTAAATGTGAAACCATTGTCGTAGATACATGATGTCCTTTTAATTTTTTTTATTTTGGGAAAATTAGTATAAACAAACAGTTTAAAAAAAAACAGAGGGCCGGCCCCATGGCCGAGTGGTTAGGGTCACATGCTCCACTTTGGTGGCCCAGGGTTTCGCCAGTTCAAATCCTGGGCGCGGACATGGCACTGCTCATCAGGCCATGCTGAGGCAGCGTCCCACATGCCACAACCAGAAGGACCCACAACTAAAAATACACAACTGTGTACCCAGGGGGCTTTGGGAGAAAAAGGAAAAATAAAATCTTTAAAAAAAAGACAGAAAGGAGAAATGCCTTTCTGTGTCAAGTGTTGCTGATAGGTCAAACAACAGTAAGAACTAAGACTTGACCGCTGGGTTTCCCACCACGTGGGTCACTGGTAGACTTTGACAAGAGCTGTTTCTTGGAACAGTGAGGTTGCAGGTCTCACAGGACTGGCTTCAGGAGATGATGATAAGAGAGGAATTGGAAATGAGGAGTAGAGTCAACTCTTTGCAGGGGTGGAAGGGACGTGAGTGGAAACTTGTTAATTTTATTTGGTTTGGATGGGGATTTTTGCTTTTCTTTTATAAAGATGCTTATATAGTCGTGCATTGCTTTCCAACAGGGATGCATTCTGAGAAGCGTGTTGTAGGCAATTTGGTCGTTGTGTGAACATCATGGAGTGTACTCACTTACACAAACCTACATGGGATAGCCTGCTACACACCTAGGCTACATGGTACTAACCTTATGGGGCCACCGTCATATATGCAGCCCGTTGTTGACCAGAATGTCGTTATGCATCGCATGACCCTATCTGATGGGAATGAGCCAGTAAAGAGAAAAGACCTCAGTAGGGGGAGGGAGTGTCTTACTTGAGAAAGAGAAAATTCACAGAGGATGTCGTAGCTGCCTTCCCACATTTGAAAGGGTGTCATATGAAAAAGGAATTAGGTCCACTCTGTGGAAGGCCGCAGGCTAGGCCTCCAGTCACAGTGGGGTGAGGGATAATAAAACAGACTGGACCCAGTACAGGAAGCACATTCCAGCGCCAGTGCGCCCTAAGCTAGCAGGGCTCACTTCAAGATGCAGTGAAATTTTTATTACTGGAGGTGTTAAAGCATCTATAGGTTAGACTAGTATTTCTCAACTCTTTTGTGTTTTCAGCACACTTTTGGATACAAGAATTTTTGGTGGCACACTTGAAAAGACTCAAAACAGCATTCAGCAGGCCAGCGATAGTGCCAGCACAATCCTGCTCCAGCACAGCAGTGACCTGAGAAGCACCTGCCGTTAGTCTGCTGTTCTCCTGGTTGCACCTCTTTGCCGTGTGAGCAGAAATGCTTAGTGCTTTGAGCAAGCTCGCTTTTAGACTCAAAAGGCAAAATGTCCTGTGTATTCCCATAAAGGTACACAGTCCCTTTTGGTTGCCCCCTGGAGGTTATACCATCACACTCACCGGAAGAAAACTGTGCCCTACTCTCCGCTCTGCATAGGGTCACATGAACTGTTAAGCTCAAAATCCAGTCTGACAGACGTCACTATAAAAGGCCTATCAGTCAGTAATCTGTTGCAGACAACAGAATCCACTCTACTTAGCATAAGCAGAGCAGAATGCGATTGAATAGTGATACAGGGAATTATGTGCTTGTAAAGTCATGGGCAGGGCTGGAGAGCAGGCTCTAGTCTGAGCTCCCAGGAACAACTCTTAGCCCCAGAGCCCCGTGCTCTGCCGTGATCAGGAAAGCTGCTGCTTGATGACAAAAAGCTGATCCACAGATCCAGCGCTAACTAGAATCTCACTACCAACTCTGCTTTGATCCCAAAAGCTGCCCCTGCTGCTTCAGAAAGCTATAGGATCAAGAAGCTGCTGACTCCAGAACCACAACAGCTCTGTCATGATCCCCAAAAGTGAAGTGATGCCCAGCATCCTCTCTCTTAATCCTCCTGGCTCCATCCCAAATCAGAGTCCGTTGTGACTGCATCTGATTGGTGGAACCTAAATCATGTCCAGAACTCTAGACTGGAAAGGAGGTTAGGACGTTCACATTTCAGCTTTCCAACTTTTGCACACTGGAATGAGACTGAAATGGGTGTTGAGCCGGTCCTCCCACAGTCTCTGCCACAAACAGCATCTTTCTTCAATCACGGCAAAAATAAATTAGACACATTGATCAAATGTTCGTGGCAAACGAGCGAAGGTTCCTGTGCACAGGCATGCTGCTGCACACCTGGCACGCTGATCATGGAGCTGCTTTAGTGGGTGAGCAGGGAAAAGGGGGAAGCAAGCCTCTGATGGGTGCTTGAAGTGGACTTTCCAACCGTAAGTGGCAGTGACTCCGTAGTTTTAGCCCAAATGGCAGTTCGCACATAAATGCTTGTCCTGCATTTTATGACCAGAGAGAACAGTGTCCTTAGAAGAGCTGCCAGCCATTGAGTGTCTTCTCGTGTCAGTGCCATGCATCAGGCCTGGGTTGATGTTTTGCAGATGGATTGTCTCTGCTCCGTGCACTTGTCACAGTCCTCACAAAGCAGCTGCCTGTCAGAGATTGGCAAAGAAATTGAGCGGGTTCCACAGCGGTCTGACTGAAGCCACCAGTGACCTTGTTCAAGAAAGGCCAGCACAGCCTGACATAGTCTCCCTATTCCAAATGAATACTTTCCTCGTATTTTGGCATTCACGTGGTCACTTATTCATTCAACAAATATTTATTGAGCACTTCTGGGTGCTAGGCACTGGGGATACGCTGTGAACAAGACAGACGGAGTTGCTGCTGTCATGGAACATTCTAGCGGAAGGAGGCTGACGATGTACCAGTAAACAAATGCATAACTAGGATGACTTCGCTTGTGGTGCGTGCTATGGAGGAAGAAGCTTACAGGATAGGGAGTGACTGTGCGTGGTGGGGAGCAGTGTAGATTGGGGACAGAGGACATTTGTCTTCCTGCTGTGCCCAGCTCTGCAGGGGCTACTGCTCCCTTGGCTGCTGAGCCAGCTCTGACCCCAAAAGCTGATTTTGGTTTGAAGATAGGCAAGAATGATGATTTGTGTTTGGTTTAAGGTTGTTTTCAGTCAACAATCAGAGCAAGGAATAATGTACGAGAACAAGAATGAATGGCAGGGGGTGTGGCTCCCAGAAGTTTCCAGTGTTCCTCAGTGGTCAACAATCAATGCAGCCTGCACCAAGGGAGATATCGGCCACGTTGAAGGAGCCAGGACTGAGACCTGGTTGCTGCATTCAGGGGTCTACCTACCGGCATTGGAGACAGCACTTGTGCCCCAGTTGTGTTCTTCCGTGGTCTGTTTCTTGCTGCAACCCTGGGCCTCAGCAGACCTGGCCATGGCCACTGCGGCTGCTGGCCCCCATCTGGAGCTGCTAGATGCGTTCTTCTCAGTGACTGCTCTTGCCTTCTCGTGGCCATCAGCAGGGGGCTAACTGTGAAGCAGGCCACATTTCTCTTTACTCCCATCCCTTTAGACTCACAATATTAACACCCAAGGCACCCTGAGGGCTCGTGAGTCACAACATAAGACGAGATAACTGTAAGCTGTGTGCTCCTCAGTGCTGTCCTCAGTCCCATAACAAACCACGGGCATCCCCCAGCGCCCTGCACGGGAGATTCGCTGGCGGACACCCTCGTTTCCTCTCCTGTGGCCCCTCCCGTCCTGGACAGCAGCTCCACACTGGGAATCAGCCTCTTCCTGCCACATCTGGGAGTTTTATCCTAGAGCCTTGTGAAATCTGTCTATTGTATCATTTGATCTTTTGTTTCGAGCGAGTCCTTGTTCTCTCATTTTCTTGAGAGAACAAAGCTGTTGTAGTTTTCATCTGATCCTTTTTAAAAATCTTCTGATGGGGACTCTTCATCTGCCTTTGGCATGCGGTATTTCCTAGTCCTGTGCTAGCGTCTTCTTGCAGGTCCATCTTTGAATAGGAACAGTTCTGTCTGGGGCTGTGTCTGCCCATCAATGTACAGCGGATTCGCCTTGCGTCTCTTCCCCATTTCTCTGAGCAGCGGTGAGCCATCTCTTTTGGAGCTTGCTGGCCTTCCTGCTCTTTGGGAAGCGGGATGGGTGCAGAAGCAGTGGGAACGTGTCATCTGCTTTTACTCTCCGTGATGCTTGCCCTCCTGTCTGCAGAGTCCCCTGTGCCTGTGGTGTACGTGGCCCCATGGCAGGACTTCCCTTGAATTTTCACACCCCCCCCCCTTTTGGGGCAAATAGGCCCCTCCAAAGAGAGGCTGCGTTGGTGTGATTTCCTATGACTCATGGGCCTTCTTTTGGTGGGTCCCTGTGTACTTTTGGTTACTATCTTTCAAGAAGTTCAAATGGCTCCTAAGATATACTTTTCCTTCTCTCCTTCAGCCTTTCCTCCGATTAGGCCACCGCTTCTTATGAGAAAGCTAGGGCAGTTAAAAACAAAAAAGAAGAAGAAACAACAGCTTCTGCCCAAGCCTGCCCATGCTTCCACTTCCCACCCCTCCAAAGCGGGCCTTGTCAGGTCGTTAGAATATTCTGGCTTCTTCCCGCACGTTCCAGGAGACAGGGAGAACTCAATATTCACTTTCAGTTTATCCACCTTTATTGTATACAGCAGATTTTCAGAGTTACAGCATGAAGTTTGGCCCTTCTCTTGTTTCAGTAAGTTTTCTTCTATATATTGGGCTATTTTTACTTATTTCCATGGGCTCCAAGGAGTTATGCAAATGAGCATTTACTCTGCCATCTTTCCAAGAAGTTCTTCAACTGCTAACTATTTTAAATGGTGAGACAAAGATAAAATATGTCAGAAGATTAAGAGGAACGCACATTTTTTTAAATTAGAAAGTTAAGACTAGAAAGATAACAGAAATGAGTAAAAGGATTAAAATTAACAGTGATGAGACAGAATCTGAACAGTTAGAAAATGAAGCTAAAGAATTAGATGAAAGTATTAAAAAAGAACTCAGAAACTCTAAGGGTAAAATTTTGGAAAAAAGATAAAATTAAATGGTGGGAAAGGTTGAAAAGAACTAGCATTTAAACGTTTTTAACAAAATCTTAAATATTAAAAGGGCTAGAAAATAACATGCTAAGACAACAAAATAGTTTTTAAAGATTAAAATAAACAAAGACTATAAGCGACATACAAGGTTATCTCATTCTGTGATATCCACCAGGTACATTAGAATGTACCTGTATTTACTGATGTAGAAAGATGGCCAAGACGATGGTTTAGGTAGAAAGCAAGTCTCAGAACATTGTGTAGTCTATGTACGTATGTCACATAAAGGTTTGCAGACAAGTAGAGAAAGGAGTGGAAGGAACCGTGCCAAACGGTTAACTGGAAGAGGAAAGGGAGTGGAGGCGAGAATGTCGTGGACACCGTCAGATCCCCTCACCATTTCTCCCCTCCACTCTTCAGTGCACTTTGCTCCAACGCCCACCCTGGTGAGGCCTCTTGTTCGGTGGGCCGCCTTGCTTTGTCCACAGGTGCAGAGAGCTCCAAGTACCTGGGAGCTTCCATCCCCCACCCCCACCCCGTGGCCCTCAGCTCCTCGTCTCGGGTGGGGCAGCTCTGAAACGTAATCTACCTCCAGCAGCACTGTCCAAAATAGAAGGCAAGCTGCACATGTGATTTTACACTTTCCAGTAGCCACATTAAACTGAACTCGAATCTATTTTCTCTTCAACATGTACTCAGTATAAAAATCATTAATGAGATGGTCTACATCCTTTTTCACTGGTACTGAGTCCTCAAAGTCTGGTGTGCATTTACACTTACACACCTCACTTTTCCTGCCCACGTTTCAGTTGCTTAGCCGTCCCAGGTGGCGAGTTGCTACCACGTGCAACAGCCCGGCTTCACTCGAGCTGCAGCTATCCTTTCACAGGACTTTGCCTGAAAATGAACCCTCACACCTCTGTCCTGCTTCCTCCACTTTCTTACCGGTTTCTTTCAGGAGAACTTTCTCTTTTTTTTTTAACTTGCATGATTAAGAAAGGAGTGCTTTCTTAATAAATTTTTTGTATACAAGTATTCTTTTCATAATTTAAAAAATCTAGGGGTTCGGAAGAAAATGCATCTCTCGTTCAGAAGCCCTGCTTTGTTGCTCCTTTGTATGTTTATTGCTGAGGCAGCCATACACACCAGTGACACGGGTTTCAGAAGACTTGGGGTTCCACTGAGTGAAGAACTGATAATATCCAGGACCCTGGCTTCCTGCTATTTGCCATACAGGGAAGGCTGGAGCCTTTCACGTCTGTCTGGTCGCTGCCCAGATAAGTGGCCTGAAGCCAGCCTCTGGTTAGATTATCTGGAAGTCTGGGCCAGGTATCCAGCATGTGGCTTCTCAGGCCCAGGAAACATGAGGGGGAGCCGGGTCATCACTTCTAGAGGCGGAATGCCAGGAGGATCTGACCAGAGTGACCTGTTTTCTTTGTTAGCATGCCTGCAGCCGAACTGATAGGGCAGTAGCAGCTGGGGAGTGGGCAGTGCCTGTCTGGCTCCAGCCCCCAGGCCGTATGGAGTGGCTCTCCTGGCGTCCACCCCCGCAGCAGGACCGTGGTTGCCCATGCGGACGCCTCTGCCTCCTTGATGATGCTGCCCCCAACCACTAGGCCTTTTGTCTTCTGCCTTGTCACGCTCTTTATTAAGAAGACATTAGAAAGAGTCCCTTTTGACCAAAGTGTTTTCTAAGATTGCTTTTTATTTTTACTTTTCCATTTCCAAGTAATTGGATTTTGTTTGCTTGTTTGTCTGTCACTCGAGGTAGAGGTGAGTGAAGAACACTGCTAATTGGCTCAGAAAAGAATTCCAATCAGAAGCAGCAGGGAGGCCCAAGAGAGCAGCCCTTCATCCCAGAGCCCCTGCCCCACCTTCCTCGTTGTGTCCTCGGAGAAAGCAGCACGCAGGTCTTGGGAGTGCCTTTCTCCGTTTCTTCCCGTGAACAATCCGTTTATTAATTCAGCAAGCGTTTACTGCTTCGATACCCTGTGCCATTACAGACTCTTTTTGTCTACAATGTTGTTGCCAATGTAGGCCCTTTTTATGGCTTTTCTTGGATATTTTAATTGGACATGAGGAGATAAACCAAGCTCTTCTGGCCTAGCACAGTGACGGCCGTGAGGCCACCAGTTATTCTCTAAAAGCACTCTAGACCTAGCTCGCCCTTACTGAGTGACTGTTGCCTTTTTCTGAACAAGGTTGTGATGGTTTCAATGCTCACTGGCCTCCTTCTGCCTTAGAGCCCCCTGACTTGACAGTGTGGACGCCTTCACTCATTGCTGAGGCATGTGACATGACTGGACGGTTCAGGGGCCAATGCCTTCCTCTCCTGGAGTGTACACGGGCATCACTTGGTGCAGTAAGGGCGTGGTGCAGTCTTGCGGGGGCCCCCGGGTCTTGGGAGGGCCTTGGCTTCGCCCTCCTAACTAGCTAACGGGGCTGGCCTCTGGGCAGAGTGCCAGAAAAGGCCAGTGATTGGCCTGCCGTCCTTCCTCTCTGTTCTCAGTGCCTTTCCCAACTCCTTCTGCCTCAGTACAGCACTCCAGCCTCCAGGCCCACTGATGGATCCACTGACGAAGGGGTCCTGTGGGAGTCAGATGGCACAAACCCTTCTATGGAAAGCAAAGTCGTCTCTCTCCTTTGGCATCCAGCCCCTTCAGACATGGCCAGCAAAAGAGCCTGAAGTCGAGTCCCAGGTCAACCTGTAAGTAAGTAGAAGCATTGTCATCTGTTTGGGCTTGTGCTTACGCTACCTCGAAATCCCTTAATGCTCAGGAAGGAGATTATCTATTTGGGGGACAATACGGAGGGAGAAGGGAGCGGATATTCGGTGGGGAGATTTCATTTCTGTTCTTAATGATGCCTTATGCATGTATTTATTTATTTACTTCGCAGTATTCATTGAGCACCTAGTCTGGCCAGGCCCTGTGTCAGGCAGGGTGAGCAAAACAGATTCAGTTCCTGTCTGCAGAGAATCCACAGCTCATGGGACAGACAGCCATTAATCAAATAATCACACAAGTAAATACTAACAAATTTTGTGCTATGAAACATGTTGTCGTGATTTAGTAGACATTTACAGAATGCCTTCTGTGTGCCAGCAACATGCTGGGGATAAAAGAGAATAAGACATCTCATTACCCTTGAATATCAGATGGTACCTAGAAGGGGGGAAAACCCAATATTATTCAGAAGAAGTGATAATAATAACTATCCTATAACTAATGTATTTATAGATTCTGAGTCCCCTAGGGTGGTCACTGTGTTTCCCTGTTTATCCTGAATCCCCAGGGCTTTGTCGTGGTGTACAATAATATCTGTTGGATGAATGAATAAGAAAATGAATGAAGAGGATACTACAAGACAAGGGTGCTTAGCTCTCCGGGGGAATCAGAGGCGACCAGGTGCAACAGTATGATTGACTTCAAAACAAATGAGACGCCTCATCCATTCAACACAACAGCTATTGATGGATGCTTACTGTACCTAGGGCTTTTGCAAAGCTGCTTCCTGGCTAGGCGCAGGGACCAGAATCACCTGTGGGGCTTAAGAAACGGCTAAGCCTGAGGCCCGCCCCAGGGAGTCTGAGTCAGTGGCCCTGGAGTGGGCAAAAGAGGACTCTTCAGGGGGCCTGCCCTCAGAGCACTCAGCCTTCCCCGGCAGACAGACCAGCAAGCCGATAACTCCGGTGCTGCTGGAAAAGAAGTGTGTGTGAGTGCTGGAGGAGTAAAGACTCTGCGAGAGGACAGGGCGGAATAGGCTAACGGTTGAGCTTGGGCAGGAAAGGGGGAAGGCGGCCACTTTCTATAGAGGCAGTCGCAGAGCAAAGGCTTGGGTCCGTGAAAGTATGTTCCAGCAACCTGGATAGGTGTTAAACCGATGGTGCTCCCCCCAGGCTGCACATGAGAATCACCCCAGGAGCTTTACAAACATATGGAAGCCTGCACCATCCCTCCAAGATTCTGAGGTCCAGGATGGGACACAAATACCGGGATTTTATAAAGCTCCCCAGGTGATTCTGAGGTGCAGCAAATGTTGAGAAACGCTGCTTTTAAAAATGTAACCACACATAAATAAATACAAAACAGTTATGATGCACCTTACATGCCTAGCTAAGGGGTCGAAACTTTATATTTGAGGCAGTGGGGAGCCACCGATAGCTTTTCTGATCCTGAGAGAGAATGCAGTTTGAAATATCCAAGGTTCACGTAGATAAACTCATGATTGCTCCTTCCGTAGTGGGTTCTTCAGGGAGACCAGGGGAAGCCCGGGGTCACCGTTGGCTTTTCAGAGCTACCACCACACCTCCCATAAATGCCTATAAGGGGCCATTTATGAGAATATCAGAATTGAATGTCTCCTTGATCTGAATCTAAAATTTCAGCGAATCCTGAATTATCTGAATGAGATGCTGCTGTTTCTTGGAAGCCGCTGGTAACCTACCCAAGCGCGGTGCAAGGGAGGACGGGGAAGCGAGGGCTTCGCCTCCGAAGGTGGCGGGGGGAGAAAAGCCGCCCCTCCTCTGGGAGCTCCAGGCGAGAGTGACAGTCCTCACAGTGGTTTGGCTTGGCCGCGCCTCTTTTCTGGACTACCAGCCCCAGAATGCACCGCGCGATGATGCGCTCAAAGGGGCGGGCAGGACTGCGTAAGAGCCTATGAGACACAGCGAAAGCAGCCCGAGGCGGTGCCTTCCGGGTCCTATTGGTGAATAATCCAGTCAGGGGCGGGACCAGGCCCTGGTCATTGACGACCGAAGGCTTAGCGAGAATGGGGGGCGCGGGCGGGGTTGGACCCCAGACTCGAAACTGATTCGGCCCGGAGCTCGATGTTAGGTTCTCTGGAAAACGGGCTAAAAAGATGTGTCTTTAAGAATCGCTGCCATTCTCTAGGCAGCTCATTCATTAACTCATTCATTCAACAAATATTTATCGATTACCAGGCACTTGCGCAAATATGCTAAATACTTTTTCTCGTTTAGTCGTCACACACACAAAAAAAAACCATGAGGTAGCTATTGTTAGCTGCATCTTACAGATAAGGAAGCTGAGATCCAGAAGGGTTGAGAGACTTGTCCAGGACACACGGCTTGTAAGTGACAGAGTAGGGATTTGAACCCAGGTCTGTCTAGCTCCAGTGCCCATCTCCTAACCTCGGTGTGCTCAGCCATGCAGTCAGGAGCAAAGTGTCTGTGGGATGTCAGGGTCCACAGGGCGTCTTGGTGCCGTGGAGAGAAGAATATAACAGTACCCTACTGGACTCCGTTAACGTTGACCAAGCACCAAGCTGGGCCTTGTGCTGGGTACCATGGTAACGCAAAGACCTTGCCAGAAAAGGCTTCTGCTGGCTGTTAAACAGTGTACTGAGCACCTGTGTGCTGTGCTGGGCCTTGCACTAGGCACAGGGGTTGCAAAGAAAGCACCTCCTTCCAGATTAAGTGGGGGGTTATGAAAGTGCTGTCCCCTAGGGCAGTCCACAGATTTCTGAGCAGAGGAACTACTTGAAGGATGGGAACTTTACCAGGCAGAGGGGAGGGGAGGCCTTCCCAGGCTGAGGGGACCATATGTGCAAAGACCAGCAGCATAAAGCACTCTGGGAGTTCAGGGAACCGGGAACAGTCTGGTCTGGCCGGTGCTCCTTGGGGAGTGGTGGGCAGCAAGCCTGGGATGGCAGACACAGCCAAGTCACTGGGGAGTGAGAGGGCTTAACCACCCTGCCAAGAAGTTTGCTCTCTACTCTCTCTGTGGGGCAGAGCATGATCAGCTTTGCTTATTGGAAAGATAACTGGCATCAGTGGGCAGCTAGGTTGCGGTAGGATAAGGCTGGTGGCAGGGAGACGTGTTAGAGTGGCCAAGTAGGAGATATTAAGTGTTCTGGTGAGTGGCAGGAGCAATGAGATTGAGTTCAGAAATATTAAAGAGGAAGATGGGAGTGGACCTGATGAATGTATGGGTGGTGGGGTGAGAAAATGACCCTGAATTTTGACTCTGGCAACTGAGTGGTTGGTCTTGCCAAGAGTAAGAGGGCTCTGAGATGAGACAGCACGAAATACAAGAGAGAATAAGGCAAAGATCATTGGATGAATGCCGTCAGGGCTGAAGAGGGGTTCAGTTACATCTTGGGGGGCAGGAGGTACTTAGGAAAGTCTTCTCAGAGAGAGTAATGTGAAATGGACCTTGAAATGGAGTAGAACCTTCCGTCCTTCTTTTCTTTTTCCTCAGTGGATTTGAGTAGGCAGCGATGGGGGAGGGGTCTGTATCCTGGTTTGCCTCTTGGCTAGTGAAGTCGTGGGAAGTCTGGAAAATCAGACTGGGGGACATACTGTACTCAATCGCTGGGACATTGGGAGGCCCTGACTGGTTTTTGAGACAGGCAAGTGATGGTTCGAGCTCTGATTTTAAAAAGTTGATTTCACAGCTGTGTACAGCGAGGAGGCCGGGAACCCAATGAAGAGATGGACTAGGGAGGGGCTTGTTGGTTATAAGGGACAGAAACCCAACTCAAAAGAGTTTAGGCCAAAAAGGAGAACGTATAGGTTCAAGAAACCAAACTAAGGAAAAGGACAGATCTGACTTGAGGGATCACTAGACGCAAGGACCCAAATGCTGTCGTCAGTCCATTTTCCTCTTGCTCCCACACCTCCCGTCTCTTAGCCCTGCTCCTCTCTGCCTGTTGGCCTCATTGTCTCCCACTATCCACACGTTTCCACCAGGGAGCCGACAGTGTGGTCTCCGGCAGCAGGGGCTGTACTCTTACAGCTTTGCAACTTGAGAGGAAGAATTTTCCCCATCAGTTAGAAGACCCCTGGGGACAGACTCTGGTTGCCCAGTCTGGGTCACGTGTGCATTCCTGGTTCTGCGGGGCAGTGTCTGTTACCAGGGGCAGAGGGGATAGCTCTTGCTTGTCCTGGTGAGCAGAGCAGCCTTGGGGGAGGAAAGGAGTGGTCAGGAGATAGGAGAACAGAATTCTGAGGGGTCACGGAAGCCAGCGGAGGAGTTTCAAGAGGAGGAGGAGGGCTCAGTGACCCATCACGAAAATAACTTAGGAAGTTTCTTTCAAAAATGTAGATCACAGAACTTATTTAATTAGAATCTCTAGTGGTGGGACCCAGGGATCTGGCTCACGGAGTCGAATGTAACAGAAAGTGCGAAGGTCAACAGTAAAAGACGACAATTGGACAATTGCGTTTGATGATTAGGAAGCCGTGAGGCACCTCTGAGATGCACTTGCGGCTGGGGAGGGAGGGCAGGAGGCAGGGCCAGTCTGTCTGCGTTCCTCACTTCTCCTAAGTCATAGCCTTGTCTTAGGGCTATCACCGACCCTAAATGTAAAATTCCTTCACAAAGGGATTTTAGCTCAATATATTAGGAAAAAAAACAAAGGAAAGCTATTAGAAAGATGGTTATTCAGAGCCATTCTGCCTTAAAATGATGTCAGTCAGGAGGGGAAGGAAGAAAGTTTGAAAAGTTTTTACTCCCCTCTGAATTATCTGCTAATTCTTTTTCACTATCAACCCTTGCTGTGATTAATTATTCTATATATCCTACCAAAAAGTTGAATTTCTTAAAAAGTGTAATTCAGACTTAATTTCTCTCACTAGGCTGAGTTAGCAATGGTTTACTTTTTGATCTGTTGAGGAAAGTTGCCATGTTTATCTTCTGCTGTGTCTCCCTTGTTGGGGCCTGGCAGGCGTGGGACAGCGGTTCCCCTCACAACCAGCCAGGCGGGTGTCTGCCTCTCTCCAGAGCAGACTCTCCCACAGGGGGCTGGTCCAAGGTCTAACTTTGGGGGTATGTAACAGGAAGCCTATTGGCCCCCACGTTTACCAGTGAAACTCTGACAGTAAGGAAATTGATATTGTGATTTCCATTTGCCTGACTCCCATCATTAATTCTCAACCAATTCCAAATGCAGAGCAGAGAGCGGCTTGCCTTGTTGATAAACTCTAAAAGCTCCCACAGGTGCGAGACAGGTGAGGGTGTGTGTGGGTCTGGTTAGGAGGGGTTTGGTCTGGTTTTGCTTGTTTTTATTCTCTTGTTCTTCCCTGTCTTAGCAGAGTATCTGGCATGTAGAAAGTGCTCACTAAATATTGCTGGGTGTAAGTTAAGCGTAATCGAGCAGAGATGCCAGTAAAGAGGCTTCTGCAAAGATGAGGCTTGGAGCTAAAGCAGAGAAGGTAAGAATGGAAAGGAGAGAAGGGGCGAGGGACTGAAAGACCTTGTGGAACTCTACGCATGTCCTCAGGTGCAACATGGCACGTACAAGGCTCGCGTTGCAGTTTCTTAGCGATAGCGAAAGACTGAAAACCATTTACCGAGGGAATTGGTTAAATAAAATATGGTCCATCTACTCAGTGGGATACTACGTGACCGTGTCAAAGAATCCAGACCTTTTTTGGTACTGATGTGGAAAGATCACCAAGATATTTTAGATGAAAAAAGTAACAAAAACAAGGAGTAGAACTGTGTATAGTATGCTACCATTTGTGTAAAAAAAAGGAAGAAGGGAATTTTTCTTTTTATTTCTTTATAAATGCGTACCGCACCGCTGGGAGATCCGTGATAAACAGTACAGGTGGCCAGTGGGAGAGGAACTGGGGGCTGCGAGGGGCAGGAGAGGGGAGACTTGCCCCAGTACAGCCGTCTAGACTCTGGGTTTTGAACCAAGTGCGTGTGTTACCTCCTCGAAGAATGAGATACAAATACACAGACGAAGACATCCACCTTTCACAAGCAGCTCCGTGCAGGCAGCAGGAACAGGGCCTGGTGAGTCATTAGTTGTTGGATGTGAGAGAAGACATGGGGGATGGCCCTGAACTTTGTACCTTGAGTGACTAGGAAAAAGATGGCAGTTCTGCTCACCGAGATGCGAATGCAGCAGTGGGAGCAAGTGGGATTTGGGGCATTTTCTGTTTTGGGGGCTGCCAGGGTGTCCATGGAACTATGTCGGCTGTTGGAAGTCTGAGTCTGCAGCTGGAGAGAAAGATCGGAGTTGGAGATTTGGTTCGGGGAGTCGTTAGCGTGGAGGTAACATCGGAAGGCGCAGGAGCAGTGTGGTCCCCAGGGAGGGAGGTGGCCTGAATTGAAGGGAGAGGAATGTGGCTGTCGCCATCCAAGGGTGACGCGGAGTTAAAGCTTGTGTTGCTGCGCCCTCCTTGTGATCTAGGAACCCAGAGGAGTATGACCTCACTGTGCTGGGACAGCCTGGCCCCTTTCTGGGAACAGAAGCTGCATGTGCCCTACCTGCCACTGAGCTCAGCATCCTCTGGAGGAGGAACCGCTAAGAGCAATCATCATTCCTCAGGGAGGTTATGCCGTTACTAAGAATTGTATTCCTTTGACTATTGGAGTTTTCTATTCTTTCCAATTTTATAGTCCTCAAGGGCCAGCAACCCATTTCTGGTGCTCACCTCACCTCAAAGTACAGTACAGAACCCCATAAGGACGCACTATAAATAGCGAGTAGATAATATTACTCTCTTTAATCATTGCTTTTAAGAGGCAAAAGGAAATAGTTAGGCTGTCCTGCCCCAAATTCACCTTAGTCAATACTCGTTTTTATAAGTCCCATTTTGGCCTCGGAAGCAGGCTGGTTGTGCCCTTGTCTCCTCTGACAGTAGTAAATGTTCTTCGTTAAAATGCTTGGCCGCCTATATTTCTGTACCTTTGGTTCATCTATTATTTGGCTTTCTCTGAAGAGCATCCCCAGTTCCCCCACTACTCTCCCGCACCCTTGGTTCCATAGTCTCGTTTTCTTAGCCTATCTCAGGCTCAGAGTAGCTTAGTGAAGTAAACATTCCGGAAAATCTTTCAGAAATATAGTTTGACCTTAAAAGCAGAGAAGAAGCTGCTTTCCTTCCCCCACATAGTCTGAATGTGCCTGGAGGCAAACTGAGCACAGGTGAGCGTGGAATGGATCTAAATTGGTCCATAAACTTAGAGAACAAGACAGAGATCATTTAAAAAGTAGCCTGGGCCTTCTCCCTCCCCCAGGTTGTCCCAAGGTAAAGTTCATGTCGGTTCCACAAGCATTTATTTTCATGCTTGAGACGAAGGATTTTTCACCTCTTGGTGTTGGCTATGAAGGGAATCAGAGTATGCCGTCCCAAAATATGTCACTTTGGCGTAAGGATTATTTTGAGCTGAAGGTAATTGTGAAAAAGCAGATACAGGAAGGACTCTCCACCGTCCTCCTATCTGCATAAAAGCAGGTCAAAATTTTCCCTTCTGTAAAGGTGTCCCCTCCCCTCTCCTGGACCAAGAGGAGAACAACCCTTATCACCAGAGACAGAGAAGGCACAAGATGAGTCTGCATAAACCAACTCTACTAAATAACCCTTTTCTGCTATTAGTTTCTCTCATATATTTATCTTACCATGATTTACCACCTTTAGAAGTGCAAAATCCCTTTTCTTTTGTCTATTCACTTCTCCACAATTTTTCGTCCTTTGCTAAAATGTTATATAAGCCCCTGAGTCTAACTACTTCTTTGGATTTTCTTTTCTAATTAAAAATAAAATTTGTATGCCTTTTCTCTTGTTAATCTGTCTTTTGCCAATTTAATTTGCAGGCCCTGGTGACAGAACGTAAGAGGGTAGAGGAAAAGTTTTTCTTCCCCAAACACTGTGTTCCTAAAGTGAGAAAATTTTAGATCACAGCAAATTCTAGCTTGTCCCTAGCTTGCCACAAAGAGACTGTTTCCTTCTTTGCATTGTTTCTCAAGCATAGCATACGTCTCCTTCCCAAATGACAAGTGTGGATGCACAGCCTCTGTCTATTCAAATATTTATTGCGCTCTAACTAGACAACATGCTAAGTGCCTCATATGCACTTTCTCATTAAATCCAACTGCCCCATGAGGAAGGTACCACAGTTTTCCATATTCACTGAATTAGTTCATTAATCAAGCCCCATTTTACAGTTGTACAAACTGAGGCCTGTGAAGGGGATGTTTCTTACCTAAGGTCAGGCAGTGAGTTCGTGGTGGTTCGACACGGCTGAGTAAATATCAGGCAACGCTTATGCACATATAATTTCTCTGCATATATAGATATTAATTTATTTAAGTTTGGGGTCAGAATTCTATGTTTTCTCTGTATGACTTTTTTTAGTATTTTTTTATTGAGATGGAATTTACATGCAATAAAATACAAGAATCTTAAGTAGGAGTTGGATGAGTTTGGCACTTTCAGCTGATCCACTTTTTACTGTAACCGTGTCACTCAGCTGCACTTAGTTGTGTTACCCGTTTATTGACAAACCCCGGTCACTGGACGCAGGAAGTGTAAGCTTTATCATGACGGCTGGGGAAGGATGTCAGATTTGCTCACTGTGATGGCTCCCACAGCGGTTTTTTCTTTGCTCATATTGCTGGCATTGTATTAACCTCTGAGATGAATTCTTTGAGATTAACCTGAAGCAACATTTACAGGATTTTTATGTCTGACTCAAAAACAAATGTCACAAATATGCTGTATAATGAAGCTCACTTCCAACAACGGCCGACAGTGGCATTGTGGGCACGTGGGCGTCCCTCCAAGCCCGGCCCCAGGGAAGCTTCTGAAGTGTCTGTGTGTTTGCCCGGCTCCTTGTCTAGGTACAAGCGCGGTATAGCTGCCCTCACCCTCCTGGGTGAACCCCAGGCCCCTGTAAGGAAGGAAGACCCCAGGAGACGTGATGGCTCTCCTCCGATGATTCAAGGGCTTTCCTGTGGAAGTGAGCTTAAGTTGTTTTATATGGCACCCAAGGGCTGGCTGGCTTGCTTTCATTCATTCATTCATTCATTCCTTCATCACTTAACAAAACCCCACTAAGAGCTTCCTCTGCGCCATAATAAGGTATTATGTTAGGTGCTGAGGATTGTGCGTCGAACAAAAGCACCAGGGGATCTACCATTGTGAAGCTTCTGTTCTCGTTGGGGAGGCAGATGTTAATCCAACACCCTCTTTGTAATTTCTAGTCGGGGAAGAAGAAGGAGTTTGGAGAGAGCATCCCAGCTCTTAAGATGAGAAGGAGCTCGGCAAGCTAAAGGAAAGGGAGGCAAGACCGGGGGCCTGGAGTGCTGGGAGGGGAGAAGGTGGGCCGGACCAGATGGGGCCGGGGTGTCAGTGATGGGAAAGAAGAAAACATGAAAGGGTAAAGATGTAGGACTAGCCGGTGGTGATTAAGGTGTGATGGATTTCAACTCACCATAGAAAAAAACCTGTTTTTAGCCGGAAGAATGGAGGGCCTTGGGGCTGTGTAAGTAGAGGCTGGGTAGCTCTTTTTCGAGGATCTGGTAGAGAATTCAGTCACAGATAACAGGATGGCCACCAGATGGTCTTTAAGCCTCTGGACCTGGAAGTCTCTGGACGTCCGTTCGGCCCTGAGATCCTGTGATAAGGAGGCAGGAACTGACTATTGTAGGAGGCTATTGTAGGAATCTGGGTGTCAGGCGTGAGCACCGGAGACTGAGGGGCTGGGCTGGCTAAATACGGGAGACGATCACAACGGTACCCGATGACTGATGGTAGAGCTGGAAACAGGGAGAATCAGAAGTCGTGCTGTGGCTTGGAGACTGAGGGTAATCACGCCCCACAGAAGCGAGAAGCCAAGTTATTGGGTGCGGTTTGGAAAAACCAGACTGATCTGCTGTGCTTCTGGGAGAATTAGGAAAGGCAACTGAGTGTAAATTAAGCCAGAGGTGTAAATTTGAGACTTGTCAGTAGCGTTGATGCTGTAAGAGTGGATAAATCCATCAAAGGACAGACCTTAGGGAGCGCTTAAAGTTTGGAAACAGAAAGAGGCGAAGGAGGCAGAGATGGGATGGTTTCCTGGGGTGTCGTAGACGCGTGCCCTCCACCAGCATCCGTGGGTAGGAAGTGGGTCGGTCAGCATTTCTCAGTGTCAGCTTTGGAATTTATTCTGCTTAAAAATACAGGTGCTGAGATCCCACTCCTGGAAATTTTGATCGAGAAGGGTTGGGGTGGGAACTGAGCATTTATATATTTAGATGAATATGTATTAAGGGAACTTTAAAACTTTCTCAGGGAGCAGTGGGGACTATCTTTATAATGTCGTGGTAGTGAAGGATTTCTTAAGTCAGAAAAACAAAGCCTGTAAAGAAAGGATTGAAAAGGTCTCTGTTAAAATTTTTAAGTTTCTGCGCAATAAAAGATACCAGGAGTAAGTTAAAAAAGAAAAATCATTGTCTGGAAGAAGACATCTGTAATTTGTTAACCAAAAAAGGACTGGTATTCAGAATATACGAATAATTCCTACAAATCAATTAGAATGAGACCAACAACTACAAAAAGGGAGTGGGCGAAGGATTTAGAATAGGCAGATCATAGAAAAGCATAGGAAAAGAGGGTCAAGCTCTTGTGTTATCAGGGGAATGCAAATTAAAACCGTGCCTTACTGGCGCCAGCCCGGTGGCGCAGCGGTTAAGTGCATATGTTCCGCTTCAGTGGCCCAGGGTTCGCCAGTTTGGATCCCGGGTGTGGATGTGGCACCGCGTGGCAGGCCACACTGTGGCAGGTGTCCCACATATAAAGTAGAGGAAGATGGGCACGGATGTTAGCTCAGGGTCAGTCTTCCTCAGCAAAAAGAGGAAGATTGGCAGCAGATGTTAGCCCAGGGCTAATCTTCCTCAAAAAAAAAAAAGAAAACCACGCCTCACTGAGACACCATTTCATATCCTTCAGGCTGACAAAAACCAATTTCTGACAATACCAAGTGTTGACCAGGATATGGAGCAAATCAGACTCACACACTGCTGATGGGAGAGTGAATTGGTATACTCACTTTGGAAAGCAAATTTGGCAATATGTAGAAAAAATAAGGATGCATATATGACCCAGCGATTCCACTCCTGGAATGTAATCTAGGAACCCGATTGCACTTGGATTCAGGGAGAGATGTAAAAGGATGGTCATTACAGTGTTGTTTACAAATGGGAAACAACTGAGATGTCCCACCATAGGAGGAGAGAGGAGCAGTGGGGTGCCGTCCAGCAGGGTCCGTGAATGAATTAGAGCCTCAGGTATCAGCGTCTACAAATCTCAGGAACAAATGGTCCACCCAGAGAAGTCAGTTGCAGGAAGATATGCACAGTATGGTATTCATTTGAGTAAAATTTTAAAACATGCTAAGCAATACTGTATGTTGTTTATGAATAACTGTATAGTTAGTACAAATATAAAAATATGAGCAGGAAGTATAAGCCAAATTATTTAGGGATTGTTTCAGGGGAAGGAGAGATGAAAATGGAATCAAAGAGAGGTACATAGGGGTTTCAAGTCTATCCATACTGTTCATTAGATTATCCTTTCTTTTCCTGAGTTTTGAAATATTTCATAATAAAACAAATTACAGTCATGCGTCACTTAATGACGGGAAGACATTCTGCATCGTTAGGTGACTGTCATTTTGCAGACATCGGAGTGTACTTACACAGACCTAGGTGATACAGCCCACTACACACCGAGGCTACATGGTACTAATCTTACGGGACCACCATTGTATGTGTGGTCCGTCGTTGATCAAAATGTCGTTATGCGGTGCATGACTGTAGAGAAAAAATTGAGGTGATTCTGATATGTAGCTGGGTTTGAGAACCAAGTTCCAGAATCAGTTCTTCTCAAATTTCAGTGTGCACGTGGATCCTCGAGAGTCTTGTTAAAACACTGATTCTGTTTCATTAGCTCTGGGGTGGGGCCTGAGTCTGCATTTCTAACCAGCTCAGGTCCGAGGACCACACTGAGTAACACGGGTCGGAATGATGTGGGTGTTCTTGATTCCTGCCGCCCAGGGGACTGTTCGGAAGCGCCCGCTCCGGCGAGCGTGCCTCCCTTCCGGGTCTGGGCGCAGCTGGAGGCAGACCTGGTGAATCTCAGTGGGGAGACTCTGAGACAGGCTTTGAAGAGATTTCCCCAAAGAGGTAAAATCTGCAGGTGATCAAGGAAGGTATGCAGCAACATATGTCGTCTGCTGATTTTTCTTTCCTTGAATAAGTTTCTGTTTAACACCGTGGTCAGGCATGCGTAGGTCTCCTGTGGGCAAGTTATACTCTGAGCTGGGAGGCCCTCCAGTCTTGACCTTACATGAAAGGAGCAGGAGGGGTCGGTGAAGAGTGGGGAAGGGCGAGAGCGGATGTGCAGATATTACACTTGGCAGGAATCATTTTTTTTTTTTTTTTAAAGATTTTATTTTTTCCTTTTTCTCCCCAAAGCCCCCCGGTACATAGTTGTGTATTCTTCGTTGTGGGTTCTTCTAGTTGTGGCATGTGGGACGCTGCCTCAGCGTGGTCTGATGAGCAGTGCCATGTCCGCGCCCAGGATTCGAACCAACGAAACACTGGGCCGCCTGCAGCGGAGCGCGCGAACTTAACCACTTGGCCACAGGGCCAGCCCCTGGCAGGAATCATTTTGAGGCAGCGGTTCCCAGCTTTCTTGGTGGTGGGTCTTGAGCTGAGAAGAGTGTGACAGACCCCCAGGCTTCTGCGCTGGGCACCGGCACCTCAAGATGGCACGTGCTGCTTATGAGCAGGATGAAAGAGGCTCTTCCAGAATGTACCCAGCTTGCTCTACACAGGTGTGCTTTGCTTGCACAATATTTTCATCCCCATGAAGTGCTGTGTACTTTATCCTTTCCCACTGCATTGTGAGCACTATGAGAGCAGGCACCGCACATCGCAGGGTCAGCACCTGGCCTGGTACCTGGGTCCTCAGAGCTGCTCAGTCACTGTTTATTGAATGAGTGAAAGAACTTCAACTCAGTTTTTTTAATTAAACTTTTTATTTTGAGAGACTCATAGATTCATTTGTAGTTATAAAAAATAACACAGAGGGGCCGGCCCGGTGGCGCAGCAGTTAAGTTCGCTCATTCTGCTTTGGCAGCCCGGGGTTCACCAGTTCGGATCCTGGGTGCAGACATGGCACTGCCTGGCACACCGTGCTGTGGTAGGCATCCCACATATAAAGTAGAGGAAGATGGGCACAGATGTTAGCTCAGGGCCAGTCTTCCTCAGCAAAAAGAGGAGGATTGGCAGTAGTTAGCTCAGGGCTAATCTTCCTCGGGGGAAAAAAAAAAGAACACAGAGAGATCCCATGTACCCTTTATGCAGATGCCCCAAGGGTAACATCTTCCATAACGATGGTACAGTGTCACAGCCAGGAAACTGTCATCAGTACTATCCGTTGGTCTAGATTTCCCCACTTTTACATGCAATTTTGTCACATGTGTAGGTTCTTTATCCACCACCACAGGCAGGATACAGAATGGCTCCATCACCACGGGATGCCTCGCGTTGCCCATTTATAACCACTCCTGCGTCCCTGTAATTTTGTCGCTTCAAGATTGTTATATAAATGGAATCATGCAGTGTGCCACCACCTAGGATTGGTTTTTTCACTCAGCATAATTCCCTGGAGATTTATCCAAGTTGTTCTGCTTCTCAGCAGTGTGTTCCTTTTCCTTGTTGAGTGATATTCCACGGGATGGATGTACCACGGTTTGTTCAGCCCTTCACTCTGTCAAGGACTTATAGCATTTTTCCAGTTTTGGACTATTGGGAAGAAAGCTGTCATGAACATTTGCGTAAAGAGTTTTGTGAATGTGTGTTTTCATTTCTCTGGACTAAATACACAAGAGTGCAATTGCTGGGTCGTGTGGTAACTGCGTGTGTAATTTTATGAGACACCATTGAACTGTTTTCCAAAGAGGCTCAGCTTGCCGTTGTACGTTCCCACCGCAGTGTGTGAGTGGGCCAGGTGCTCCACATCCTCACCAGCATTTGGTATGGTTGCTATTTTTTATTTAGAGAGAGAATTTTGAAGGCACTGGTAGAGATCATCTTGAAAAGGAACCTTGCAGGGAATTACCAGAAGCCTTTATTCATAGTGGAGAACCAGATAGGTTCCAGGGGCACGTGTCTTTATCAGAAACTTAGTGGACACATACATACTAGAGGAGGAATGCGTTCCAGAATGTTAGAGAAAAGAGGATGAGAATGAAAAAGATGACTGAGTAGTGGTGAAAGTAACATCAAACGTACTTGAGCGTATGTCAGAATATCTCATGGCGGCTGGGGGCCTGGGTGGAGGAGGGAAGCAGGGAGAGGGCAGGAACCCACCTGCGTTCCAGCAGAAGAAAGGCAAGCAGAGGTTATCATTTATTCATGATCATTTCTTCCACACGTATTTATTGGGCAGCCTGCTATGAACCAGGCACTCGAAAGACACATGGGGCATAGTGTTGACCAAAACAAGTAAAGTCTCTGACAGTTTAGAGTAACCAGTATTTATTTAGTGGCTACTATGTGTCAGATGTTGTGTAAGCACCTTATGATAGCTTTTAATCTTTCCACGGAGACAAATATCCTTTTAAGCCCATGCTACAGCTGAGGAAACAGGCTCAGAGAGGGTAACTTGCCTGAGTTCACAGAGCTAGTGTGCCATGGAGCTGAAATTCAAATCCAGGCGTGTCTGACCACGTTATGGTTGGTGGAACTTGCTAAGGGATGGTAAACTTAAGATCCTGGTACGAGGAGCACGTGGCACTGCAACCCAGAGACACAAGAGGGGAACAGCAAGCTGTCTGGAGCAAGAACCGAGCGGCCCTGGTTTCTTGGGACCCTGACACTCTAGAAATCTTCCTGTTTACTTCCTACTTCCTGGTGTCCTAAATCTCTTAGAAAGAGGACAGAATTCTTCCATTTCATCATTAGAAATTGATGTGTAATTTCGTCTCTGCTTTTCTGTGTCACTTATCTTCAGAAGGAGGGACGACTGGTCCCTTATGTGCAATAAGCTGTTCTCGTTCCTGTTGCTAGGAGGCCCTGGGCTCCCTCCGAGCCTGAATCTGCAGTCTGGCACGTCGTTTAGCTTCTCTGCCCTCGAATGGGGGGATCCCTTCGTCTGTCTGCTACTGTCTGCCTGTCGAGGGGGCTGAGCCTTATCCTGGACTCCAACATTGAAATGGCTGCTGTAGGTGCCTCAAAAACGGCCTGGGGCTTCTCACACGTTCTCTCTGCTGATCCAGGAAGAGCGCCCATTCCTGCTGTCGGCTCTCACTCTTCCACGAGGCCTGGAAATGACTGAGGCCCGATTAGTGGGGTTTAGCCAGTCGTTAGGGTCGGTCGCTAGTCTCTGGGTCAGTTGAGTAAGGACCTGGATCCCTGAGGTTCAGCTTCCTTTTCTTCCTTATTCGGTTTCCATAACTTTCCCTCTTCGGAGGGAATTGTCCTGCTTTCCGGGAAGCTGACTTATATAATGACAATTTTTCTAGCCTCTATGTGGAGCTGGAAATCTTTGCTCTCATCCTGGGCCATATTTAGAGATTTAACATGAAAGTCCTCAGCTCTGTTCATGTTCGCAAAGCGTGATCCAGCATCCTCTCACATCAGTTTGCCAAAACAGAAGAGTTTATATTTAGAGCCTAGACCACATTGCACGTGAGGAACTTGAACTCTCCGCTGCTTTTCTGCACTTGCCTTGTTCTGGTGACATGCTCTCGGGTCCCAGGTATTTTCCAGGGGAGGTGGCACTGCCAGGCCAACGGTTAGAGAGGAGATGCCCTGCTGAACTGTGGTGTCAGCCGTGTCCCAGGAGGCTCGCTGCTTGGGCCCATGTCCCTTCCTGCTGCAGGGGGGGCGGGGGGAGAGGGGGGAAGGCATCTTATTTAAAACTCCTTAAAAAGTTAGTAATCATTTATGCCGGACGCCCCTTCCCAGGACTCTCCCTAACTGCCTGAGGAAAATTCATCCTAATAATAAGAGCAATAATAACAGCTAATATTTATTGAGTAGTTTTCATATGGTAGACATCATGTAGAATAAACGTTTATCTGCTCCTTCTGATTCATCCTCTGTAACTCTGTTAAGCAGGCGATGCTATCAACCACGTGTTATGTATGAGGGGACTCATGCCCAGAGAGGTTAAGAACCCACATCTGACTGAAGGCCGGGCCCTTAAGGACTAGACCACACCTCCTCGCACTCGTGGAAGACTTGATCAAGGCCTTATCCATCCTTACAGAAGCATGCAGAATGGCCGACAGGTTTCCCGGGGATTCCAGAGTCATCTGGAAGAGCAATATTTTTCAAAACATTGTCTGCGGACCACCTGCATCAGAATTACCCCAGCTGCTTGTTCAAATCGCAGACTTGCTGAATCACAGACTCTGGGAATAGGGCCAGGGAATCTGCATTTTCAGAAAGCTCGCCCAGGCGTTCGGATGGACTCTCTAAAGTCTGATAAACACTGCAGCCGAGTCTTTTCATTGACATACAAATCACAGTCTGCGGGTAGACCTAAATCCAAAAGAAGGGATTCTCGAGGCTATGTGGCGGGTATTGGGCAAACGCCTTCTATAAAGGGCCAGTCAGTAGATAGTTTGGGCTTTGTGGACCATACAGGTCCCTGTTGCATCTTCTCAACTCTGCCATTGTAACGCAAAAGCAGCGTCAGACAGTCTGAAACCAAAGGGCGTGGCTGTGTCTCAGTGAAGCTTTGTTTTCAAAGGCAGTGGGCTGGGTTGGGACATAGTTTGCCAACTTAGAGTCATCCTGGCCCGCCAGCCCTCTCACCACCCCTTTCTGGGGGAGTTATTCTTATACTCCTTTCTCTTACCTTTGGAGAGCTGTACCAGTTAAGATAAAATCGCTTGTGGTAATAGACAAACCCTCAATCTTAGTGATTTCAAACAGTAAAAGTTATTCCTCGCGCATATCACAGTCCAAAGAGGGTATTCCTACTTGGAATCTTCTAAGTGGTCATTTAGGAGCCAGCGTTCCTTCATATTGTGCTTGCATCCCTGCTGGTCCGCACAGCCCTCTCCATTCGGCAGGTGGGTGAGGAAAGAGAGCAAGGATTATTCATGAGAAATTTTTATGGGCCAGGTCTGCAAGAGGCACCCGTCATTTCTACCCACATTTCATTGGCCAGAACTCTTATTGTTTGGGGTCCAGAAACAGAGGGATTTCTCAAGTCCCTGAGGCCCTTGGTCTCTAGACTCTCTTTATTCCCTCCTGTCTTTGCTTGAAACCCCTCCTGTTCTTGCCTGGGCTCATCTCTTACAAAAAACCGTGCTAAGGTCAGCCAATAGGAGCCGGCACATGGCGCACTCTGGTCTGTCTCGCCACTTTGCCTAGAGCTGCAGGCTCGGAAGGCACAGATCCACAGGTCCTCCTAAATTACCGTAGGTGTAAGTTTTACCAGCTATTTTGCTACTGTATGACATAGATCTCCATCTTTCCAGCCTCTGAGATGAGTTTCCTCACTGGCTGCTGCCTGCCTACTAAGCCAGTGCCACATATTTTAGGTTGTTGGTATGGCAGCACCCCATGGCAAGAGAGCGACTTTTGCATTAGTTCAGGTAACACGTTAGCCACGTGGTAAACACACATTCTACATGATTAACACAACTAAATGTTTATTTCTTGCTCACATCGTATTGTAATGCAGATGTTCTTGGAGGCGTGACCTTCCACTTGGTCATTCAGAGACCCAGGTTTTTTCCAACTTGAAGCTCTCCCTCCTGCGAGTCCTTGTGGTCCTCTCCATCCAGCTGGCCACAGGGAAGGAGAGCAGGCACCTCCCATGGGAGGTGCCTGGAAGTCGTGCACATCACTTTGCCCATATTCTCTTGGCCAGAGCTCAGTCACATGGTCACACTTACTGCAAGAGGGGCTAGGAAATGTAGTCTTAGCAACAGCCTAAGAAGAAAAGAGAACAGGTTTTGGCATGCAGATAGCACTATCTGCCTCCTGGGCCAGGACTGTCTGGACTGATGGAATAATGTGGCTCAGCAGGGAGGATGTCAACAGGCAGCCTGCCTCGGTGCTCACAAGGGGTGCTATCACGCAGTAGCTAGTAAGAGCCAGAAGATGTGCAAATACCTTCATTAATGCAATGCACATGTACTGCATGTCCACTCTGTGCCAGGCGGTTGGCCAGACACTGGGGACCTGGGGGAGAACAAAGCTGCTCTTGGGGCTCTGGGCGATCCCCTCCAATCGCAATCCTCGTGCTGGATGCCAAGAGGCCAGAGAGTCTGGGGAGGGAGGAGGAGAGTGGGGAGGGCTTTTAACATGGCTGGCTTGCGTGCCTCCTGCAGCCTTAGAAATGCAGTCCATATAGTTCAGCCTGGCTGCCACCATTAGCAAGTGCTGTCTCTGCAGTGTATTGGATGAAATGTAATTAGAGGGGGAAAAGGGCAACCGACAGCAGATGTTCTGTTTATATTATTCTTGGTTGTTTTCATAGGATATTGTTTTCCCTCTATGAGGCTTCTACAGAGGTGGTTGCTCCAGGACATAGGGTTGTCATCTTTTTTGTGTCTGTTTCTGGCTGTTGGCAAAGTTAGGGAGCTGGCACTGTGTCTTAGAACCCCCTTGGTGGTGCTGAGGGAGCACAGGGAGGGGCCCAGAACCCAGCCGGCATCCTTGCTCTTTTCATGTTATTGGCCATTCGTGTTAGGAGCTGCTGCTGATGTTGATGACTGCATAGTGGGCCCGGCTAAAACTGAAGATGTGGGCTGAGATCTGGGCAGACAGAGTTTTCACTTAATGGCCAGTGAGCGTCCACTCTGTGCCCGATCTCTGTGTCCGAGTGCGTGGACACTCCTCACTGGAGCCCACTCTCTCTCAGTAACTGAGGGCTGCCGGGGAAGGATCTGGGAACTGTTACGTAGGGCAATGGCCTCTTCTCCGGAACGGTTTTCAAAATGGGCTAAGAAAATGGGCATAGAGCACATGTTTAACACAGACCAGAATTGGCCATGGAGGGAAGTTTTTAAATCTCTTTCTGAGATTTTTGGGTAAAGAATCATGTCACAAGAAGCAAAAGGTAGCCTGGGTAATATCTAGGAGACCCTTCGAAGCTGCATTCATGAATTTGTGGCACATTTCTCAACGAAGGAAGTGAGGACCTCAAAAGGTTAAATTTCTCGTATAAGATTAATTCAGCTCTCTCTGTGAAATGGTGGAAGCAGAATACCATTAGACGCTCTAATCTCATTTCTCTCATGCTGTCTTTCTTGGAGCCTATCTAATAGTGTCCTGGCAGAGACTCAGTTCTGTGGGTGCTAAACATCAGAGTCAGTCTCTTTCTGAATGTGCCGAGAGGGCTGTAATTTAGAAAATGTAGCCTACCTTTTAAGGAAGGATGAAAAGGTACTAAATGCACCTTTCTTTGCATGTTAGATCCCAGATATCTTGGGTATATTAAACGTGTAATTCCTGTGTAATTTTATTTTCTGTTTTATTAGAGTTATTTGCATGACCTATTAGAACAAAACTTATTAAAACTGTCTTTGCCGATCTCCGGTGGCTTCATGAATACTGCACGGGGTCCTAAATACACTAACTAGTGGATAAGATATGTGTCTTTTTGAGCGTGTGACTATGCTTTCAAGATGCAAGTGCAGTAACAATTTTGCCCTTGTTTTAATTGCTCTTCTTCAGCAACGCATGTGATTTTTCTTATCGGATTTAAGCCTTTGAGCAGGGGCTGCGGGTGGGGGGCCCGGGGGAACTATTAGCTACTGCTATGTAAAAAACTAAATATACTTGGAAGTTAGATTTTTAGATTTTCTGTTAGTACGGGTCCTTTTTCATATTGTCATAAATTAAAGGGAGTTGGGGCGGGGGGGATGCCTACCAGGATTTTGAAGTTTTTTTCCTCCTATTTAAAGTTTTATTTCTCCTATATAGCATCAAATAATGCCAGTTATTTTTATGTTGACTATTTGGGACAAAGAGGCTCTCTTAAACGAAAGATAATTGCAAGCTTTGTCCTTTGCCTCAAGTTTACTGCAGGGTTTATATTCCCTTTGGTTATACAGAAATGAGATTATAAACCACCAGTAGCCTTGGAAATTTCAATCGATTCCAAATGACTAAATATTTAATTCAATCATTGCCTACACTGCCAGGGATGACTCGGGGGTTTTTGTCTTCACTGAGGGCTCCATGAAAGCCAGGCTCTGCAATGGCTGCTGAGGACTGTGTCTGTTGCAAGGAGGCTCCCCTGCAGTGAGGAGCTGGGGCAAGCCTGTTCCATAGCAGTCCTTTTTGCAAATGGTAGTCGATTTTTGCAGAAGGTTTGTGGCCAGATCGCTATGTATAATACTGATGAAGCATTTTTGTTCCAGCTCTGTCTCGGAAGACCTAGGCTGTAGACGTGGGGATTTCAGTAGGAAACATTATGGATCTGTGGAGCTGGTAAGTTTATACTGTCTGTTCGGTGGCAGTACATTGATTTAGGTTTAGAGAGGATCGCCAAGCTCATCAGATCTTTTGTTATATATTTACTGTTAGACCATGTGAGTGCAGTATAAGGACTAGATAGGAATAAATGACTATTGAAATGCTATAATAATTTGATCATCTTTATTTGTTTTTATTGTTACATACTTTTGATCTGTGTCTTTCAGTTTGTTAAAAATATGTTGTGGCTTAATATTTTTTTCTGTTAATGGTATATGTAATTAAATAAAATGATTTATGAATTAACAAAGGTAGCATTTGGTTTTTATATTATCTTGTTCCTAAAAGTTTATAAATCTAGTTTTTGAGGTTGAAATATTATTGAAATACCTATGCTGATTTTCTGTACCTTTGCTCTCTGGGAATGTGAAAGGAGTTAGAATATTTATGAGATCTTTTTTTTCCTGTTAGAAGTATATTTGTTGGACTAGATAAATGACTGTAATAGACGATAGATATCTGGAATGAAAATATCCACATTTTCCTTAATGAGAGACTCTGGGGTTTGTGTTACGATTTTTAAAAATAGTATGCTTTCATTTTAAAAGAGGCATAATGAAGGCGTATAATAGCCTCAATTTTTTAAAAGACAGAATTGTGATTTTTTTCCCCTCCAATTGCATGGAAATTTGAACAAATTTTCAGGAAAATGTGCTCATAAAATTCTCTTGATTATTGTTTAACACTATTAAAGACATTAAATTTATTTCTATCTATTTACAAAAAATGAGTTGATTGGATCCATTTGTATAGTACCCAATTATCTCCCATGAATATAAGCTGCATTCTTCTGGGGTTTAAGCAGTAGAAAAATTTCTACCAGAGTTGTATATCAGCAGCACTCTACTTGAATTTAAGCATATATTACAGGCTTGACCGTGTACCTGGCCCAGGGCTGAATAATCTTGAAAATATGAAATAAGTAGAAGATTTGGTCCTTGTTCTTAAGGAGCTTACCATCCTCCGGCTGGACAGATAAGATACATAAAATGTTTAAAGAATGAATTTAGTCACCTAAAAGACACATTGACTGACTCAATCAGTGTCTGTTCAGTGTCAGTCACTGGTGACACCATGCCCACTGAGACCACCGCCTCTCCTGAAGGAGCATGTGCGTGACTATGGTTCAGGTGGGAACTGGTAAATATCATGAGAGGTATACAGATAGGGCACGGTGGGGGTTGAGAGAAGGGAGGGAGAGACCCATTCTAGCCAGGGATCTTGGGGAAGCAGCCTGGAAGGCCTTGTGGAGGCCGTAGGATGTGGGTTGGAGACAAAGAAGATAGCCAGTAGATATTTGCAAACAGTATGATTCTTGGCAGTGATGCATCCGAGGGGCAGTGAGCAAATGGTCCTGCCAAACAGAGAGTGTAAAGCAGCAGAGCTTAGTGGTTACAAAACAAGGAGATTTTGGAATCAGGCAGGCCTGGGTTCACATACCACTCCATCGCTTATTACCTCCATGAACTTCTCTGAACCTCAGTACTGTTTCAGAGCTTGTGCTCTGAGGTCATTCTTGTTTCATCATGTATTAGTTGTATGATCTTGGACTTCTTTTGGCCTCAGTTTTCTCATCCATGAAGTGGGGATATTAATATTATCTACCTTATAGGGTTGTTAGGAGGATTAAATGAGATGGTTCACAAAGCATGGTCCATGTTAACTAGCTGTAGTAGTAAAGATGAAATTTGGTAGCAAAAGTAGAACCTTGACTCTCGGGTGAAGACTTCGAACCTGATCTGACCAAAATTTACCATTTTGAAGGAAGTAGCAGATCTAGTAAGTAGTATGGGGCTTTTATAAACAGTGAGAGCGATGTTTGGGGGAGACAATATAGGTATGAAAGGTGAACTCTTTATAGACGTGTGCAAATCACAGAATGTCAGACAGGGAAGGTATGAGAGCAGTGGTTTCGCACTTGAGCAAGCATCAGAATCACTTGGAGAGTTTGTTAAAACAGATCGCTGGGCCCCGCCCCCAGAGTTTCAAATTCAGTAGGTCTAAGGTTAACCCAGAATGTGCCTTTCTAACAAGTTCCCAGATCACGTTGCTGCTGCTGCTCCCAGGACCACTTGAAGAAACGCTGCCTTAGAGAATCCCGGGCCGTCATCAGTTATCCCGGCTGCTGAGGCGGCTCAGTGAGCAAAAGTCTTTCCACCTGTTTGTTCAAATTTTCACTCTGGACCTGTGATTTTGTGTGTGTGTGTGTTTCTAATTGACTCTTTAAAATATCATAAAGTAAAATTTAAATATGTTTTAAAATTCCATGTAGAATTTCCCTGCCTTGCAACAACTGTTTTTAATCTCCTTTTGGTACCTTCCATTTTTATAGATACAAACCTCATTTCTACATGGTTGTAGTCAAATTTTATATATAATTTTGCATTCCTCTTTTTTTTGTTTAACTGTGTTTTGTAAATGTCTTCTTCTTCTTATATGGTCTTCAAGTTACCATTTTAAATGGTGCGTGGTAACCCAACATCGTGATAAACAGTTACCTGTGTAACACGTTCCCTCCTTTTGTGAAATTACGTTGTTTCTAGTTTTCCCATGTTAGAAATGACATGCGCTGGTGGTTGGAATGGTTGAGAAAAATGAAACAAGCAAAGTTCGATCTTTGCTATTTAAGGATCTCTTGAATTCTGACTCCCGTGTTTTAAGGAAGGACACGTTTTCTCTCACTTATGAACAACAGGATATTATTAAATTAAAAACCATTTTATGTGTTGTGTGTTTCTGAGAAAGTCACTTACCTTTCTTACACCTGGTTTGAAGAATATCGTTGGGAGCCCAATAAATCTTGGGCGTCCTGGGCCTCCAGCTTTGTAGACGGGTAGCCAGGATTCTGTAAAATTGAAGTTTTAGCATAAACTTCCCCTGACCTTGAAGAGGTCAGGTGGAAGTCCTTGGGAGAACTAAGGTTGGCCGTTCAGATCAGTAATGAGGGCCGATTCAGGGGCTTAGTTCCCTAGTAAATCGGGCATAAACCTGGTGAGTGAGAACGTGGAAGCTCAGACCTGTGCAGCCTCGTGGGAGAATTTCTAAGCCCTCGTTCGCTAGCTGTGTGTGGAAGGCCTCCCACCATGTGTCCAGCACTGTGCTGGGCACTGACGGGGGAGGACAGAAACCCTGCTCTCATGGAGCTGGAGTCCAGCTTTAGAAACCAACTGCCCAAACTTTTAGTCTCCAGGCTGCTTTGTAACTGGATCCCAGCTGTGTTCCCTGCCTTAATCAGGGATCGTTTCATTGCCCGGAACAGAGATCTGCTCAGTCCAGCTCAAGCATGAATTGATTCACTGAAAGGACGTGGGTGAGTCTCACAGAAATGAAGTGCAGGAAGCACAGGTGGGCCTCATGTGACTGGCAGCCATCAGGCAGCTATTTTCTCCGTTTCTCTCTGGTCCCTATGATTTCTCAGCACGTCTGTACCATTCTCCTCTCTGCAGACCAGCTTCCCCTGATTGCACAGTTGCCTCTCTCCAGGTCCGTTTTTCCCAGCAGTGGTGGGTTTTATTTTTTTGTATTTTTTTTCCTTTTTCTCCCCAAAGCCCCCCAGTACATAGCTGTATATTCTTTGTTGTGGGTCCTTCCAGTTGTGGCATGTGGGACGCTGCCTCGGCGTGGCTTGACGAGCAGTGCCATGTCCGCGCCCAGGATCCGAACCAACGAAACACTGGGCTGCCTGCAGCGGAACGCGCGAACTTAACCACTCGGCCACGGGGCTAGCCCCAGTGGTGGTTTTTTAATACTTTTTTTTATGGTGGTAAAATATACACAACATAATATTTACCATTTTGAAGTGTACAATTCAGGGGCATTAAGTACATTCACAGTGTTGTGCAACCATCACCATTATCCACTTGCAGGACATCGTTCATCATCCCAAACAGAAACTGTACCCATTAAACAATAACTCCACATTCCCCACCACTCCCAGCCCCTGGGAACCTCTATTCTGTTTCCTGTCCCTAAGAATTTGCCTATTCTAGGGATCTCATATAAGTGGAATTATACAATATTTGCCCTTTTGTGTCTGGTTTGTTTCACTTAGCATAATATTTTCAAGTTCATCCATGTTATAGTATGTATCAGAATTTCATTACTTTTTATGGCTGAATAATATTCCATCGTGTGTATACACCACATTTTTTTTATCTGTTCAACTGTCAATGTATGCTTGGGTTGTTTCCACTTTTTAGCCATTGTGAGTAATGTTGCTCTGAACATTGGTATCCATGTATGTGTTCAAGTCCCTGCTTTCAATTCTTTGGGGTATATTCACTAGGAATGGAATGACTGGATCATATGGTAATTCTATTTTTAACTTTTAAGGAACTCCCAAACTTGTTGCCACAGTGGCTGCACACTTTACATTTCCACCAGCAAAGCACAAGGGTTCCAATTTTTTCAAATTCTCACCAACACTTGTTATTTTCCTTATATTTTCATTTATTTATTTATTGAGGAAGATTAGCCCTGAGCTAACACCTGCCGCCAATCCTCCTCTTTTTGCTGAGGAAGACTGGCCCTGAGCTAACATCCATGCCCGTCTTCCTCTACTTTATATGTGGGACGCCTACCTCAGCATGGCTTGCCAAGTGGTGCCATGTCCACACCCAGGATCCGAACCGGCGAACCCCTGGCTGCCGAAGCTGAAGGAGCGAACTTAACCACTGCACCACCCAGCCGGCCCTCTCCTTTTATTTTGTTATAGCCATCCTAATGTTTGTGAAGTGGTGCCTTGTTGTTTTGATATGCCTTTCACTAATAATTGATGATGCTGAACATCTTTTCATGTGCTTATTGGCCATTTGTATATCTTCTTTGGAGAAATGGTATTCAGGTCCTTTGTCCCTTTTTTAATCAGGTTGTCTTTTTTGTTGTTACTGAGTTGTAGGAATTAGTAATATAGTCTGGATATTAATCCCTTATCAGATATGTGATTTGGAAATATTTTCTCCTATTATGTGAGTTATTTTACTCTGTTGACAATGTCGTTGGATGCACAAAAGTTGTTAATCTTCATAAAGTCCAATTTATTTATTTTTTCTTTTGCTGCCTGTACTTTTGGTGTTATATCCAAGAAATAATTGCCAAACCCAGTATCATGAAGATTTCCTGCTGTGTTTTCTTCTAAGAGTTTTATAGTTGTAGATTTTACGTTTGTGTCTTTGACCCATTTTGAATTAATTTTTGTATATGATATAGGTAGGGGTTCAACTTCATTGTTTTGTGTGTGGATATCCAGCTTTCCCGGCACCATATGTTGAAAAGACTGTCCCTTCCCCCATTGAATGGTCTTGGGACCCTTGTTGAGAATCAATTGACCATATATGCAAGGGTTAATTTCTGGGCTTTCTCTTCCATATCATTAGTCTGTATTTCTGTCCTTATGGCAGAGTGATGTTTTAAAATGTTGACAACACAGTGTCTTTTCTTGCTTAAAACCTTTCATGGTGGCCCATCGCACTCCAAGTCCAGACCCTTTACAGAGCCTCACGAGAACCTGCATGATCCCTGTTCTGCCTTCCTCTTCCACCTTCTCTCATGCCACTCACGCACCATGCTTCAGACATCTGGCCTTACTTTGGTCTCTGGAACACACTGAGTTCTTTTCTGTCCCGGGGCCTTTGCACTTACTATTCCTTCTCCCTGGAATAGGCTTCCCCAGCACTTCTCATGGCTGGTCTCAGCTGAAATGCCGCCTTCTCAGAGAAGCCTCCCCTGACCCCATTCTAAAGTAGTCCCCCTCTCTGTGCTGTTCTCTAACTCAGCATCCTGTTCATTTTCTTCATAGCGTTTATCACAATCTGTATTTATTTCACTTATTTCTTACGACTCGCTCATCCACTCAGGGGGAGGATGGGAACCACGTCTGTCTTGTTTATTGCTGTATTTCTAGGCCCTGTCACATACTGAGTTCTCATTAAATGATTTTTATTACTGAATTGATTTCCAGCCCCCCAATCCCCCTGGTCTTACAGCTCCATTGCCCATCACAGTCTGTTCATTCTTGAGCCCTAATGTCAATTTACAAACAGAACGTTATAGATTTGTTCCTCTGGTTCAGACGTCTATCCCTGGTTCTACAGTTGTGTTCAGGGTGGCAGGGTGATGTGTAAATCTGGCCTCCTAGACCCGTCGCCTCAGCAGAGTTTGTGGACAGGGCAGATTATCTGTGAGCACGATGTAGACAAAGGCCAGTTTGAAAGAGCATGAGCTGGGCGGGAACCCCCCCAGATGTGTCTCTAACATTCCCTCATGTAGTCGATGATTTAAAAGCTCAAACTAAAGGCACCTGGTGGGAATTTTTTCCTCTGCCCGTGGACCATCATTCCTGGCACTTTTTTTGCTTCCATATAGATCATGGCTCTTCATTTACCACTGTATCCTCAGTACCAAGCGCACTGCTTAGCATTCGTCACTTAGTAAACATTGACTGAATGAATGAATGGTTCCATTTGGTTGAAATTAGAGAGTAGCCTAACCTATCAAAAATAAGGAAAGGAAAAACAAGCCTCTTTGACCCCCCCGTCCCTGCCATAGAGTGGGACTCATTAGCTTGCACTGCATTCCATCTAAAATACATGCCATTTTTCTTCTTGATGAATTCAAAGTCTGGGCTCTCATGGCAGCATTCAAATCAAGGCAAGCTATTACACCATTGACCATTCTTCATCACTTTATATCAAAAGCTGTCAGGAAAAGCATGAGATTGTTTGTAGCTTTTATCGATCTTTTCTTGGCCTTTGACTCAATGGATAGGAAACTGATGTGTTATGAAGGATAAATGGTATGGGCACAATATAGACCTCTCCCCTGCCCAGCCCGGCTGCTGGTTCTCATATAACCCCACATCTCGAGACTTCTGGGGAAGTCACAATCTGCAGGTAATTTCAAGTCAGGATAAAACAGCATAGAGTACTGGCCCTTCCTTTTTAAACTTGTGCCTTAGTGACCTGAGCCTGCATTTGGGTGAGCTGGATGTTCCCCTGCTGTGTAGGAAAGAAACATATAAAAGCTTCTCTTGGAGGATCGCATGGTTTTGTTGCTAGGAACTCATGGTAGCTTCAAAGGATGTCTGGCTGTACTACCTAATTACTATCAAAAGAACAGTTTATGATCAACTTGCTTGGCATCTGCAGATTTTAGCATTTGAGGTTTTGACTGTTTGAGGACTCTTGAAGTCTGATGCGGAGTAATTTGCATTTTTGCTCAGGCACGAATTTGAATTATGCCTGTGGGACTGCTGTGCAGAAAGACGAGTCTGGGTTAATGACTGACTTAGCTGCCTGTCCAGCATCCCGAACACAGCGCTGTTTTGCTCTCTCTTCAGGGTTGAGTAAGCTTTTTGTTTTCAGAGGCATCTTCTGGGAGAAAGGATAGTCTAAGTAGTATGACCGAATTTAGAGATTACTGAAGGTACCAGTATATTTCCCTCAGGAACATCAAAACGTCAAGACTTCGGCATTCTACAACGAAAGCCATAATTTTGGCAGATGTTCTCTAATATTTAACTGCCTTGTATCTAAGTCTTTTATAGCAGGTTGACTCACGTGGGTTCCTCAAAGCACAACATTTATCTTGAAGCCTTTGCCAGTAAGTTAACGTGGTTTAAAACCATGAGTGCGCTTTTTGATATTTTTGACGCCTTTGTGGGTGATTGATGATGCTGACTTTGAACCTAGTCCAGGATACAATTTTTGCAACCATTTTTGGTGATGTAGAACTTCAAGATCTTAATCATATAATTATTTATGCACTAGAATGGGACCAGAAATCTTTTCTTATGGTTATTATTTTGTTATTATTACTATGAGTTTTAACATTTATTGAATGCTTACTAGGTACTGATCACTGAGCTAAATACTTTCGGTGCATTTACGTCTTTAATGCCCACAAACAACCGTGGGCAGTGGATGTTATTTGCTCGTGCCACACACTGTGGGTGCTCAGAAGACATCGATACTGAATGGATTCCCCTTTAACTGATGATCTCAGAGAGGTCCCACAGCTGGTGAGCGTAGAGGTGACATTTAGACCCACGTCTGTCTCACTCCGGGAGCCCCTGCGCTTGGTCTCTTAGTCCACGAGCCCAGACTCTCATAGCCCTGCTGCTTGTAGACTGTTTTCTGAAGAAATTAGGCTGATGGTTGGAGCAGACGCCTGCCCTGTTAATCACCAGCACGGAGTAGCTCTGCTTTAGGTTTTAGCTCAAACATAGAATTTCAAACTCTCTTCTGTGCAGTCTTGAGAAAAACTTGGTTGTAAGAAGAATGTTCATAAAGAATTATCCAAAGAGATGTCCATGCCGTAAATGGTTTAAATTTAATTGCTGGACCGAACCCAACCGTAAGATGGCTAGAAACACTTGGCCTGCCTCTCTTGGCCCCTCTTAAACTTGCTCCCCTTGAGCTGGGCCTTGGCATTGTGCCTTTAACTTGCACTGATGGACGGAGTGGAAGAGAGCCATATGGATCTGGATAGTGTGTCTCTTGCAAGATGCTCTTGAGGATTTTTCTCAGTCTGTCACAAAGTGTCTCCTTTAAGAGGACCTATGGGAAAGGTTTTTCTCAGGACAAAAAGTTCTCTGCTTCTCCTGAGAAGCTGCTTTGTCATTAACCTTATAGGCAGTGGGAATCCTGTAAATGACTGGGTATTTTCCTCTTTCCCTTGGCCTCTGGGAAGCTCAGAAGCCTATTTATGGCTTGCCTCTCCCAGCCTTAAAGGACTTTATAACATACAGCCTATTCTTATTCTCTGCTCTCAGTTATTTACCCACACCTAATTTTCCCTTGTTCTGAGTTTGCTCTACATCTAATTTTATCCTTTAAGCAAGATGTGTTTCAGTAAGCTGCTTTAAATATTTTTTGAAAAAATAACATAGAGCTTAAACAAAAAAAGTATTTCTGTATCCAGCCCTTAACAGCGGGTCCTCCGTCCCCTGTGGTGGTCGTCTTGTTTATAGAATGGTTTGAACCTTGTCTTTTCCCCACCCTACTTTTTGATATAATGTGATTTTATGACCTGTTTTCTTAGGATCAACAGCACTTGGGGAGAATTAGCGCCGCCTGACCATCCATTTGGTGCCCATCATGAACCCTGAGCTCTGTGTTAATGGTTTGGATGGTTGGCAAAATTGTACCAAATCCACCAGCTAAACACACACTGTGATAAGAATACCAGACAAATCCTCCAAATTTTCCCAGGGAAAATCAACCCTGGGAACAGCCGCCTCAATGATATTTGGCACCAGCGTGCTTTCTAATTTCAAAACCAGAACTGTAGGCGCTCCACTCCTGGCCTTGTGGGCATCCTGGGTGGTTCATCCTCTTCCCAGGGCCGCACAATCTCCCATTCCTGGGCTGCCACTGTGTCCTCCTCGGGATGGTCCCCTCTGCAGCTGCAGCCACCTCAGCTCAGGTCACAATCTCTGGCTCCTACACCTTCTGCTGGCGTCCTGGGGTCTCTGTTTAGTGACTCCAGTGTCTTCAACGGGTGGGAAGGTGGTACCCTGGGGTAGCATAGAACTACTCTCAAATTTTGACCAATGTGTAATAGCTTTTTAAATATATTTAACCAGAGATGCAGACTGTTAACATATTGTTTGCTTGGTTAATTCTTCAGGAAATCGAGGTTTTTTGCCTTGATTGTGGTCTCTTGTATATTCAGGAGGCCAAATTCTGTGTGTCTCAAACCCACAGTCTTCATTGGTGCCTGCTTGATAATACCCTTTGCCTCTCACATCTTACTTGTATGAGGTGGTCTCTGCCCACCCCAGCTTCTGTCGTGTGCCCACCTCAACTCTGGGTAAGATCAGGCCCCACAGCCTGGGTCATCAGTTGTAGCAAAAATAATTTTTAAACTTGATCAAAATATATAGTCTTATATACTTTTGTATACTGCTGTGATGAATAAGAAATATAGTCAGTTTTCTGGAAGTTGCTTTTTAAGAACCTGTGTTTCCTTCTGAATTTATGCAGGTCTACCATCAGAGCAGTAGTATCTGACAGCCGCGAACACACACACGCACACACGCACACACACACACACACACACACACACACGAATTTGGAAACCACTCTTTTACTTCTTTCACTGCTATTAAATTGAAAAGGAATTTTATCTTTTTGCCAACCTTTCACCATGTGGGCTCTGAACATTCGGAGCTCTTTTTATGCTCCCAGAATAAAGTCTAACTCCCCTGGCAGGCAACTTGGGATGAATTTCTCTGGGGCTGTAGGACCAAGAGTGTTTGAGGCTTTGTTCAGGTCTCTGTCGGCACCCCTAAGCTGAGATCTGAGATCCCTGTCTTCCAGCTTTCTCCTGTCTCAGGTCGGCCCCGTTTCCCTAGGGCACACATCCGTCCCATGGAGTGGAGCAGCCTCTCACCCTCTGTGTAAGAGAGAGGGCGACATCTGTGGATTTGAAAACTTCCTTCCCATTTTTTCCCCACTAGTTGAATTGAGGGAACCCCATGCCCCCAAATCCAGTGTAGCCTGCCCTGCCTGACTTCCACAAAGGGCTCCCGGTCTCACGCTCCCACTGTTACTGTTGAGCCACAGCTAATATTCTTATTTTTATATTGAACTATTCTATCCATTTAATTAAAGTTGTTACTTTGGGTTCCTTTATGTGTAAGAAAAGGATTGTATGCTTTCTGGCCTCAGCTTTTCAATCGGTCTAAGCAGTTATCACTGTGTCACAGTCTTTTAAAATATAATCTCAAACCGCGTTTGCTTAATAGATGTGAAGACTTTTTAATTACTCAGGGAGTGCATTTCAGCCGCTCTGAATTCTCATTTTGATCCCTGAGATGGTTCCACAATTTCCCTTCTGAATTCCACCTTTGGATGCTTCCCCTTCTCGTTCTTCACTGAGCCTGTTCTTGCCAAGGTCACCAAAGATCTCCTTCCTGCCGAATCCTTTTGACGCTTCTGATCTTTATCTTACGGGACCAGGCTGCACACGAGCCCTGGGAACACTTTCTCCAGCCCTGGCCTCTGGGCCTCCACTCGCGTATTTTCCTCCTGCCTCCCTGCTTCACCCTCTCGGCTGCTTTACGGATTCCTTCTCTTCAGCCTGGCCCTTAGATTTTCATGCTCCTCGGGCTTCTGTCTCAGGTGCTCTTCTCACTCTACGTGCTTGTTCTTGGTGCTCTTTCCTAGCCGCATGGCTTCAGTTACTGCCTTTAGACTGGGGACTCGAAGATCCATATCTTCAGCCCAGGTCTCTGTCCACAGCATGTAGAACCATCTGCCCAAACGCCCACTGGACATCTCCGTGGGAGGGCCTGTCGGCAACAGAACCTAAACATGCTCCAAACCGAACTCGCTGTCATCCCTCTTCCCCCACCCCAAGCCACTGGGTGAGTGGCGCTACCTTACTTTCCGTTGTCATTCCGGAAACCAGGAAATCACTGATAGCCCATATCCAATCTCTTACCAAATCCTGTTGGCTATATGTTCTATGCAGATTTCGTGGCTAAGTTGCCCTTTATTCACATGGATGTGCACATATAGTGCCAGATGGCCTTTTGAGTAATAGACAGAGAGGTATATACATATATGTATATGTATGCAGGGAAATATGTATATATGCATATGTACTATTTAAATTTCACAGCTACCTAATAAGGTATAGATACTGTTATTACCCCCATTTTACAGATGAGGTAACTAAAGTTCAAAGAGGTTAATTAACTTGTCCAAGGTCACACAACTAGTGAGTTAGAGAGCTTGTCCACAGTGAGTCACGTTTACTAAAAAGTTCCGTGATCTTGCCGTTGTCATAGGTGGCTCCAGTGCCCCTCAAACCTTATTGTGCCTAAAAATCACTCGAGGGGTTTGTTTACAATTCAAGCTCTGGTTTGGTATGTTTGGAGTGGACTGAATAGTATGCATTTTTTCCCCAAGCTTCCATTATGAAAGTGACTTTTAATTCCTCATGTGTCTCTCCTCTGATCTCTTGAGGAGACAGGAATCGGAAAAGAACAGGAATGTTTACGTCTATGTACTGCCTTTTCTGTCTGACATTGGTGTCATTTCCTCTTCTTTGAGCTTCTGGCACTTTCTCTTGCTCTCCCTGACTTCTCAAAGATTCCATTCAACAAGTTTTGAAAAGATTACATCCAGTTTGTCAGCTGTGGTTAACCTGAGGCTGGGGTCTTTGATATCCTTAATGCTGTAAAGGAATGTTCCGCTGTGTCGGCAGCATCTTTATGCTTTCAAACAAACAAATAAACAAGTAACAACGACAGCAAAACAACAACAAAAGGCCTCAACCTCTCTCTTTTGCTTATGGAATAAAGCAGGTCCTCTTTAGCTTGACATTTAAGGCTTTTCCATAGTCTCGCTCCAATCTATCTTTGGAAACTTCGCTCACGTGGCCCACGATCCAGCCAAATAGGCCTTTATCCAGACCTCTGGGGCCTCTCTATGCCCCTCCGTCCTTCTAGAATGCCTCCTTGAAATATGCCTCTGCCATGTCTGTTTTCCATGCATCTTCACCTGATTCCCCCAGGGGAAAATCATCTTTCACTCTTCAGAACTGTACAATTCTTTGCATTTCTCTATGGCACCTGTCGTATTTTACAGTCTAATTATTTGTGGGCATTTCTTACCTTTTCTAGTAGGCACAGCTCATGGTTCTCTTTTTATTGTCCCCGCAATGGCACTTAGCTCACTGCCAGATCTCCGTGTATTAGCTAGAAGATCAATTTTGCTAAAACTCCAGTGTCTGATAAATTCTTTTTTCTCTTCTTAAATTCTTTATATTTCTTCCCAGTCTTTGTGTGTATGCACGTGTGTGCCAATATACTTTTAAGTATACTTTTCTGATTATAAAAGGAATACATGCTCATTATAGAAAATTTAAAATAGACTGAAAAGCACAGGAAAATTAATTTCATCTGTAATCCTACCACTTAAGAACAATCACTATTAAGATTTAGTGTATGTCCCTTTAGTAACTAAAGTTCTATGCAGAATGGGTTTATGTATTTTATTGTGCTTCATTACTTAAAAACAAAATATAGTCTTTTTGAAGGCACAGGTACTCTTCCACCAACTTTATTTCCTCCCATCCAAATCTCTTATTTCTTCTTTATGTCTAATTGCATTGGCCAGGCATTGGCTGTGATTCCAGAGCAATAGTAAATATCATGGTTGCAGGCATGCTTGTCCTGGAGTTCCAGGTAAGTTTTTTAGGCGGTACATGAGGGCTATCTTTTCTCAATCATTACATATCTGAGAATGTCTCGAGTTATGCCTTCCACAGGAGCAACTAGGCTGGTTTTACAATTTCTGAGTCCTCACCTTTTTCTCTTAAAACTTCACAAATTTTGATCTGTTGTTGTATTAATTTCCTAGGCCTGTCGTAACAAATCACCACAAACTGAGTGGCTTCAAACAACAGAGATTTATTCTCTCATAGTTCTGGAGGCGAGAAGTCCAAAATCAAGACGTTGGCCAGGCCATGCTCCCTCTCTGAAGGCTCTGGAAAAAACAAGAAAACGAGTCTTGCCTCTTCCAGCCTCTGGAGTTGCCAGCAGCCCCTGACGCCCTTTGGTTTGTGGCTGCCTCCCTCCAGTCTCCGCTTCTGCGTGGTGTGGCCTCCTGCCCGGGTCTGTGTACCTGCACCTCCCTCTTTGCTCTTAGAAAAACACTTGGCCATGGGACTTAGGTCCCACCCTAATCCAGTGTGACCTTATCTTAACTCAATTAATTAATTATAGCTACAAAGACCCTCTTTGCAAATAAAGGCACATTCTGAGGTTCCACATGGACGTAAATTTGGGGGAAACACTGTTCAACCCAGGACAGCTGTCTTCTGCTCTTTAGTGTTCTGAAGGGAAGTCCAAGGCAGTTTATTTTCTTTCTTGATACCTTTTCCTGCCTGGATTTTTCTCAGATCTTCTTTTATTTAAAAAATGTTTCCTATAATTTCTCTGCGTATTTTTCTTTTTGTTAATTTTGTCTAAAACATTGCCTCTCTGTGATTCATAGACCCAGGTCTTATGTCAGGGATGACTGTCTTCTTCTGCTGTATCTTTGATTACTGCTCATTATTTCCCCCTTCAAACAGTAAGGAAGATCTTTTCCTCTGTCCTCCATAATTATCTTTCTTTCTCATTATTTTCATTTTATTTTGTTCCTTTTCATTCCGGAAAAGGATCTCAAATGTTGAACATATTACTGTTTCTGCTTTCTACAATGAACATTTTGCTTTCCTCCTCCAATGGGGGTTTTAATCCTACATTTGCATTTTTTGGTCATCATCGTCTTTTTTTTTTATCGCACCCACTTCTACAAGCTTTTACCTTGTTGCAAAGATCATGTCTTATTGAGGACAACAACTGCTTTTCTAAAATTTTGTTTTGGTTTCACAGTAAAAAATGGTGTGCTTCCTTTTTTAGTGTTCAGGATCATATGCAGCATTTTTGTCATAGCTCCCATGTTGGCTTTTATTTTTTCTTTTTACAAAATCTTCAAACAAAAACAAAGAGCTATTCAGACCTTGTTTTTCAACAGACAGAATGTGTAACTGGCCCCCAGCTCTCATTGTCCTTTTAGGTACTGTGGCTGCTCTGAACTAAACAGCTGGATGGTTGGTCCTTGTGCAAAGCTCTCGGCCTTCCAGCGTCTAGTTGGTGTTTATCTTGTAAAGCCCTGCTGGAGTGAGATAGGATGTTCCCCATGCCTGGCTTTTGGCTGCTCTGAGCCAGTGGCTCCAGAGTTTATATATATGCCAGGGACCGAGGGGGCTTCAGGCAGCAGTCTGGTTAGAAGAGGAGTATTAATGTTTGCTTAAGAAAATGCCATCTGTCTAGATTAAAGAATAGGGTGGAGATTATGAAGGTTAACTCTTTCCCCACCTCCAACCACTCTTTGGTACGGCCAACTGCTTGGCATATTGACAAAACTATACTCCCCAGGATGCTCTGCGACCGGGATTCTTCCTGTCTCTCTCCCTACCTGTGGCACTTTGCTTATGAAGACTGCTGTTCTAAGATGGACCTTCTCTCCCTCCTTCCCCACTTCTTAATGTTTTCTTGGAGTTAAAAAGAGATGCTAGTATGACGGGGTTACCTAAAAATGCAGTACCCATGCAATAAAAAGATGACTCTCAGTGTTTTATTGTTACTCTTCATATAGATCATATGTCTCTTAGCCAAAATAAGATGGTGGAGAGAAGTATAATGTACCTTCCAACCTTGTGTGATGACCCCAAATTTGCTGTTTCAGGCAATGAAGTCAGTGACCAAATGTGTTTCTCAGTTCTTCTCCATTGGCCATACAGTAAGTAGAAAATATCCTAATGTTTTGGCCATTGGATGGACAATCAGTCTTTCTTGAGACTCATGAATTGTCATCTTTTGTGCTGAATCTTTGCAGGTATTCTACTGGGAAGTTGAGTCTCAGGGACTGCTAGTCAGATGGTATTTAGTGAGGAAACCCAGACAGATATATTTTGAGACGGAGGGCTAGATAACAGTACCCATCATCACATTTCTCAGTAAAATAGGTGGAAAGGTCATCTCTTAGAAGAAAGGATGTTTCTGGAGTGGTGACTTGGTGACTGACAAGTCAGGGACAAGGGGGAGATGTAATGGGAAGTGAAAAAGGAATGGATCAAAGGCTTGTGGAGTGGTAGTGAAGATCTAGCCATGGTCAAGTAGCATGAGCTTGCAGTAGGCTTGGTCACATGGAAACTTTTGTTTCTTCGAGCACAGAAGAGGAAGAGTGAGAGTTCACTCGGTCAGGGGTGATTGAGAGCTGGGACTTGACTTGGTGGGCATGAAGAGAAGTCAGCGGTGTACAAGATCTGTGTGTTGATAAGTGCAGCATTGACATGATTAACTACAGATCCCCATCTAGAATGTGTACCAAAAAGAGCCAGTGTGGGTTATAAGCTAGGTACTGTGATGACAGAGCTATGCCAGTGCGGGTAAGAGCATATTTGGGCCTTAGTAGTGGATGGCAAAGCCGTAAAGTCAAGTGAGGTTATTAGATTTGAGAAAGCAGAAAGACATGAGCTCAAGACATCAGATAAATCATTATGATGAATGTTTAGTTTGCTCAGGATGGTGGCCAGGAATGATGATGATAAGAAGACTGAGCCAGGATCTGAGGGCTTGGTGGTTCTCCTTCAGCCAACATTTATTCTCTTGGCTGGAGAATCTTCTAACCAACCTAGGTGTTCTGACATGCGCCCTGGTGCTCAGCACTCCAGCTGCCCAACCCCGAAATCTTTTCCCTGTCCCTTGGCACAGGCACAATAGGATTGAGGTAAACAGTAGGAGGAAGAGAACATCTCCTCCGGACCCTCCACCCCACCCCCTTGCCTCGCCCTGCAGATGGTAGAAGGGACCTGAGAGTGACCAGGAGATGGGGCCCAGGAGCAGTCTCACCAGTCAGGGGATGGCTCATTCTACCCATATTTAAGCCTTATCTCCCACCCCCCTCATTTTGATGGAAACATTTAAACTTTCTTTAATCCCTTCTGAGCAGTATTTTCTAAGCCAGTCGCATGTGTGTGTCTGTAATTTGCATATATACATCAAATGGGTCTTCTTGACCAGTATTTGCAGTTTTAAAAAATCTGCTTATGTTGGAAATCATTTCTCAAAGGTCCTGTACGTCTTCCAGAATAAATTGCATCATAACAATGAAACCTCCAGCTCCCCCAGGCAGAGTGGGTCTCTCCAGCCTCTGACCTCCCCCAGCACCCCATCCTTGCTTCTGTAGTCGTGTCATTTAACCGGGTTGCGTTGTGATTTGTCTGTTTATATATGTGTGTCTCTCTCTCCCACCAGGCTCTGTGCTCCTCCAGGGCAGAGATGATGCTGCGTTCGTCTTTATAAGTCCAGCAGTTAGTACAGGCCCTGAAAAATAGGTTCTCAGTGCTTGCTAGATAGACAAATGTTTAAATAGAGCTTCCGAGAATTTAAATGCAGTATTAAAATGGTTTGATCATCATCATAATCAGAGCATTTTATATTAATCATCTTATTATTATTATTATTATTATTATATTATTCTAATGTGTATTTATTGAGCACTTCCTATGTCCAGGCACTATTCTGGGCTCATTACATGTTTTATATTATTGAATCTTCTTCACAAGCCTAGAAGTGGCTATAGTCATCGCCCCCATTTAGAGATAAGGAAACAAAAATTTGGAGAGGAAAAATTAGGTGATTTGCCCAAGGTCACACAGCTAAGAAGTGTGGAACTGAGATTGGAACCTGATCAGACGAATACCAAAACCCACACTCGTAACCACTCATTTTAAAGCGAGGAGAATGGGGGCGGGGTGGGGGGAGGGCTGTAAATCTGAAATATTATTTTTACTACATAGATTTTTTGAGGCTTTTTTTTTCTGGATTAAAATATGGTTCCTGTGATTTATATACCTGAATGCCAAGTATATGTTGCATGGTAAAAACAGAGATCACAGGGAATCCTAGCACTGATTTAGAATGGCAACAGACACCAGCCCAAAGAAACAAAGCAATTAAGTACAAAGAAAAAGAGCCCTTTGTTTTGAAAAATTATGTAATTGTATTAATTTAGGAAATATTCTCATTTAATTGCCTGTAATATTAAACTAGTAATACTTTTATTTACAGTAACTAATGAATAACATTTTATGCTTCCTGGGTTTTATTTTTTCTTTTAAATTAATTTGTTAAATCATCCAAATGGATATTATTGCTTGGTTATTACTTTTTTTCAGAAATAAAGCATCTAATACATTGAACACTGTTTAGTGTTCAATGAATGAGTTACAGTTTGGCTGAGATTGGACCAAAGCCTCTACTCGGGATGTTAAATTCCATGAATTTCCACCATTTTCGTGTATTTAACTACCCGAAGGAGTTTCAGCCTGAGAAACTGGTTTGATCTTGGTCACCAGAGTTGCATCAATGTCCTGTGACATTGTGACAGTGTGACAGTCCAGCATGTCACAGTCCTGTCCAATAGGACTTGCTTTGATTATGGAAATTTGTGCTCTGCACTGTCCAGTATAGTGGCCACGTGTAGCTATTAAGCACTTGAAATGTGATTAGTGTAACCTAGGAACTGAATGTTTTTTATTTTAGTTTAGTTAATTTAAAATTAAATTGAAATGGGACTAGTGGCTACAGTATTGGACAGTGCAAGAACTCTAAAGGGGTCCCTCCCAGGACCTGGCAGACCCTGGCCAAAAGGTCGTTTGATTTGCCTTTTCCTTTTTGTCTCTTGGTCAGGCTTCCTCAGCACTGATCCTTTGCTGTATAACTAAATCAGAGATGTTAGACAAAATAAAGTAAAAGAAAATAAAAATCCTGTCCTCTTTTCTTAGTATTACTGATGTTAAAGATATGTTAACAACCCTTTCCCTGAACTTCTGTACCAAAACGAATACAGAAAAATTCTGCTCCTTTCTTTTTCTCTAAGGAAGCACTCGCCTCTTTTCTGAGAGTGTGCATGCGCCATCGTCTTTGGCGGGGGGGGGGGGGGGGGGCCCCCCTCCCCTCCCCGCCCCCCCCCTCCCCCCCCCACCCCCCCAAGCCAGGGCTGCCTCTCGGAGGGGCGGCGTTCTGACGACCTCTTCAGTTCCACAAAGGGTTGTTGGTATATTCAGATTTCTCTCTCTTCTTAAAATAATTTTCATTGTGTATATTTTTCTACAAAATTTCCATTTCATTAGAGTTTTTGATAATGTTTACATAGTTTCATATAGCATTCTCTCATGCTTTTTAAAATCTCTACGTAGCGGTTGTTTTTCCTTTGTTATCGCTTTGTGTATTTGTGTTTGTTCTTTGCTTTTTAAAATCAGACTTGCTGGTGATCTCTTGGATGTGTTTATTGATTCTGCTGTCTTTTTAAATCTATAATTTCTGCTCTGATCTTTGATTGATTCCTTCCCCCTGCTTTCCTTGGGTTTATTTCATTGTTCTTTTTTGTATCTTCTAGAGGTTAATCCTTACTTCATTGTTTTTATTCTTTCTTGTTTAATAATGAAAGCATTTAAGAATATGAATTTTCTTGTAAATATAGCATCTATCACAATACATATTTTAGTGAGTATTGTTCTCCTTGCTGATGTATGAATAGTGGCCAATTTTAGTTTTCCTGTTTGACCTTTTTTTTTCAGATGCGTATTTTTGAATTTCCAATTTTTTTATCCTTTTGACACTAATTTCTCATTCATTTGCATTATGCTGAAGTATGATCTGTTTCTACTTTATAGAATTTATTCATGCTTGCTTTCTATCCAATATTTGATCAGTTTTTAAAAGTTTAATAGGTGTTCTTAAAAGGTGTGTATTCTCTGCATCTTGATAAATTCAATATATGTCTATTAATCATGCTTATAAATTTTATTATATGATTCCTCTGTAAACCTTACTAGCATTTGCCTTGACCTATCAGAGAAGCATACTAAAATTTTCCATTATAACTGTAATTTTATAAACTCCTTCTATTTATAATAGTTTTTGTTTTAAATAAGTATCTATAGTTATTATAGTTTGGGAGCGAATGGATCCATTTATCTGTATATCATGACTTTTTAAAATTTGATTTTTTTCTCCTAAGTTCTTTCTGATTTTTTTTTTAATTTTATTTTTTTCCTTTTTCTCCCCAAAGCCCCCCAGTACATAGTTGTATATTCTTCGCCATGGGTCCTTCTAGTTGTGGCATGTGGGACGCTGCCTCAGCATGGTTTGATGAGCAGTGCCATGTCCGCGCCCAGGATTTGAACCAACGAAACACTGGGCCGCCTGCAGCGGAGCGCGTGAACTTAACCACTTGGCCACGGGGCCAGCCCCTCTTTCTGATTTTTTTATTCCCTCACCATTTTCTTTTTTATTCCAACTTAGCACAAATATTTTTTACTTTACCTTTCTTTTTCATGATTGTTTTGTTGTATCTAATTATGTCTCTTGCAGCTATTGGATTTAATTTATGTTTCCAATCCTTGAGTCCTTTTTCTTTTAATAGAGGAGTATAACCCATTTATGTTTATTGAACTGTCTGTGCTGGTCTCTCCGTTGACCTCTAGGAGGAGTTCCAGGTTCCCCTTCACTCCCTCATTTTACTCCTCTCCCTCACTCCATCCTTCAGGAGTACAGACTTGGATTAATCCGATTAAAAAACATCTTACTGGTCACTGAACTCCTGGGCAGGCAGAGCTAGTTTTGCAAAGGTCAGAGCACATGTGGGGAATAGCCTTTTTTGACGCTTCTCCCAGAAGAATAACAAAGGGCTGGATATGCTCCCATGTGAGGAGACTGACCAACTCCCTCCTCTCTGCTGGCTTTGGAGTGCTAAGATCGCGGACTGCCTTGCTCTCTACTTTGTTTACAAACCAGTCTGGAAACAAACCTTTCTTTCCAGACCAGTCTGCCTTAAATAAAGGCATTCTCTAGTTGTGGTGTAGCTGACTAGTAGGGACCTCATCAGAAAGGGCAGTTGGTCTAGGAAATGATTTGGTTATTCTTGGGTTCTCTGCATAAAGAGCATCTTAATAATACCCCAGTCCATTATTCCTCGCACTTCCTCCCAGATATGTTCTCTGTGTTTTTGATAATCATCTTCCTCTATTTATCTCAAATTGAGATTCTAATTTACTCTTTGGGGCATTTTTGTCTTGACAATTTTTGGTTCATTGTGCTCACTGAATTTCAAAATTTAGGAGCCATGCTTTTCATCTGAAAGCTCATCACAGTTTGTTCCATTTTCATGGATCCAGTATCCTCCTAAATTATTACAATAATTAGAGATTGCTTAAAGTTTTCCTTGTGCTTTTTTTGCAGTAAATATGTTTCATAGAACATTTGCTCTGATACCTCAGATCAGTTTCCACATTTTAAATTGTGGACTTGTCCTACGTTCAATGATTTTTCCTTTATTCTTCCTTATGGGGTGCATTAGTTGGTTTAGAATGTCAAAAACAGTAAAGAACAACAGTTTTTTCTCTCTCGCATCCAGCCAGGTATTCCAAGTTGAGTGGCTCCGCCCCACACATTCAGGCTCAAGATGAATCTACGATCTTCAACATGGACTTCAAGGTCTCTCTGGTGATTGATGTTCTAGCCAGTGGAGAGGGAAAGATGAGCGGAAGAGGCACTTTCTCTCTAAAGGGCCTAGGTCCCTATGTGTTACCTGGGACTTTGGCCCACCTTCCAGTGGAGAGAATTAAGTCAAATGGCCACCCTGAGGGAATTGTGGTCTAGGCATGTGTCCAGCGACAATTCTGTTACTGTAGAAGATGGCGAGAATGGATTTTGGTGGCAGCCAGAACTCTGTACCACGTGGGAAGAGTGAGGAGAGAAAGCTTCTAGGTTGTGCAGTGTCGGCCACATAGATGGGTTCTGGTAGACGCTGTGTCATTGCTGAATCAAATCTTCCAACAAAGGGGAGAGTTTAGGTTTTCAGTAGTTTTAACTGGCCAGATCAGAGGTTTATGAGGAATAATGGGAAGAGAAGTACTGAGAGAAACAGGTTCTCTGTGTTAAAAAGGTTTTTTTTTTCTGCAGCGTTATTTTTTTCATGCCCTCGTTCACTGGGGCACTGTCTCCTTTCACATTAGCTGGCATACCAGTCCTCATCAGGCACCAGCCACCGTGGCACCCTCTGTTTTAATTAGCCAGCTGCCCAAGCCAGCCATAAAGGTGGGGTCAGGGCAGGGGAGCTGTGGGGCTGGCATTCTGATGCCACTGAGAATCGCTTTCCCAGTGTGACTGGTCGATTGCCTTCCCACTGTTACTGCCCTGAGCCCCCACCCTCTCCTCAGGCAGGCCCTGCCAGCTTGAGCTCAGGGGGCTTAGTCTGACCTGCCGGGTCTTGTGTGAGTAATGAACCTTCTCTGCTTTCCAGAACTGGCACAGGCCGCAGCCCACCTTTGTGTTCCTGTGGTCGCTTCCGTAGGAATTTGGCGTTCGTCTATTCACATTCCCTTGTTTGATAGAGGTTTAGTATCTGTACTACGTCAGGCAGTGTGCTTAGCTCTGGGGATGCAGTGGTGAGAAAAACAGCGTCACCGTCTTCGCGGAGCTTCCATGGGGCATAGAGGGAGTGCGTGAGGAGAGACAGGCGTGAATCAAGTAATCACGCAAAGAAATGTAAATCACAGCTCTGAAGGTGCTCCAAGAACTTACAGTGGAGTCGTTTTCGCAGGCAGTGAGGTCGGTGAAGTCACCTATGGTGGGGACTGCAGTGACACTGAATGCTGAGTTCATTAGGGGAAGATGGGACAGGAGGGCCTTCCAGGCAAGGGAGTACCATGTGTGCGCATCCTCGAGTGGGAAGGGATGGGGGTGCTGGCATAGAGGTGGGATTGTGGGACAATCAGATTTGGAGATTTGAAATCGCAGGGGCTGCAGTGTGAGGAGCGGGTTGGAGAGAAGCAATGGTGGGTCAATGTACAGACCGGTTAGGAGGCGGTTACAGTCATCCGAATGAGAGAGGACAGTGACTTGGGTGAAGACGGTGATGGGGGAGATGGTAAAGGTGAGAGAGTTAAACATGTTAGCCTGAGGTCTGAGTTCAGTGTCTGTGGGTTCCGTGATCATAAGTTCAGAGGGAGCTACCTTCCTTCTAACCATCAAATCATTAAACATGTTCTTCCTTTCTTCTTCTTGAACCTTTAAGCAAGATAAGCAGTAAGCTTCTTGTTCTATCTCAGCAAGGGAAAAGGGCGTTATTGCCTGTGTCTGGCAGTGTGTAGAGTATACCTGTGAGACATTTCACTTATATTTGTTGTGCGAATGAATGACTGGGTCGGTGACTGGCTCTCAGCCCTTCCCCTAAGCCTTTGAGTCCTGGATGAGCCTGGCCGTAGTGAGGACTCTATCCACCAACCTCTGATTCAGGGGTGTGTGCATCACCGTCTCTCTTTATATACTCATGGCAGACGTTATTAACTGATTGCAGCTCTCTTTTCTTGCCAAGCCTGGATGTGACCTCAGAATGCTTCTCCAGAGTCCTTGAGGCAGCCTATACCAATGACACTTGACTTGGAAACTGTTTGTTATTCCCTCTATTTAACCGTGAGTAAATCTCACAAGCCAGGAAACTGACGCTGAACCCTCTATCCTTCCCCCATAAACATGGCAGTGACCCCAGGAGACCTAAATTCATCTTGTTCTCGTACTTTAGTATTGGTCTCTGTAAGGTTGGGAAACAAAATTAGGAAACGCAAGATCCGTCACTTCTGACGCCAACTGCAGAGTTTCGGGGTCCCCAAGGCCACACTCAGCTTCTATAATTTGCTAGAAGGGGACTCACAGAGCTTACTGAAAGCTCTGAAGCTCACTTATGGTTTCTTACCGTGCAAGGATACAGATTAACATCAGCCAAGGAACAGACGCACGGGACTGAGTCTGAGAGAGCTTCACGTGCAGAGCCTCCAGTTGTCCTCGCCCAGCGGGGTCGTGGACAGCAGGAGCTCCTCCTGGTAACAGTGTGTGCCAGTACACGCGGAGCATTGTCAACCAGGGAACTCACCTGAGTCTTGGCGTCCAGAGGTAGATCTGCATACCATGTGACCCGAAGCCCCGCCACAAATCACATCACTCTCCCGTGTGGCTCAAAGTCCCCAGTAAACACTCATGGAGGACATTCCCAGGGCTTCGAGCTCACCTCCCAGGAGCCAGGGCCAGAGGCCAGACCTCTCACTGGGCAAGGTTAAATTCTTTACTACACAGCCTCTCCTGCTCATCTTCAGTTTACCAACAGTGTAACAATCAGACACCATAAATAGCTGAACATATGTAAAAATCTTCTTTGTATTTGTTTTTAGAAATTATTTTGCAAACTAAAGGTTAAGTATAAAAATTGGATCATAGATATTCCACGGAAGATGGTTAGGTAGGGTAGTGGTTAGGTGAAGATAATGGGCTTCTGGAGTCTGGCTGCCTGTGTTCACATCCCAGGTCTACCGCGTACTAGTTATGTGACCTTAACTAGTTCTTTTTCCTTTCTCTGCCTCAGTTTCCTCATTCATAAATGAGAATAATAATAGTACACAGGTTGTGTTGTTACTATGAGAATTAAATGAGATAATACATATTAAGGTGAGAAGAGTGCCTGGCATGTAGAAGCACTCAATAAATATTAGATGCCATTATTTTTATATTTATGATAGAAAAAAATTTATCAATCTTTTTCAAATAATTTGCTTTGGGAAAATTTGTAGGTTTTGCCTGAAATTTCTTCATTTTCACACCTTCCTATCTTTTAACACAAGTGAAAATATGAGAGAACTATCTTTCTTAAGAAGTTGTGTATCTGTTTTACCTGGTAAGTCCTGAATTAGAGCGGTGAGCGCCCCTCCGGGCAAGTGTGTTCTAATGAATCTGGAATGTGGAAATTGTTGGCAGATTTTTGCTGCAAATTGTGGGCAGATCTAAAAGGTTAAAAAAAAGACATGTCATTTTTCCCAAGTAGCAACTGAGAAATCTAGAAGATTTAGGGGAAAATAAGTTAAACCTTGAGTCAGTAATTTTAGGACTGACGTGCCAAGCCCTGATCTGCTTTTCACTCATCTCGTTCTAGCGTTGAGAAGACTGTCCATTTGCAAGCATCACATTGCCAGAGCTGAAACACAGTCTGCCTGCCTCGGAAGGGACTAATTGGCCTTTTGGAAACTGTTTAAAACTGAATGAAACACAAGAGCTTTCTGTGATGTTAGCGGAGCCTTGAGTTCATGCCAGCCATTAATTGTTTTTTAGGCTTTCCTGTGAAAGCGCCTGAAGTTCAGGCTTGGCGTTTGGTGTTGCCATCTGTGAGCTGCACTTGTCCACGTGTAGTGTGTATTAAGACTCTTTTCCCAGGGAGCATCGTTTTCATGTTTTTCAGTATTGGAATATGATCAAATTTAGATTTGATGCTTTTGTTTTCCACTCCTGTGGGCCAGGTGGTCCTCACTCCTCAGCTCCTAAAGACCGTGCGGCCGGCTGCGTGAGAACTTGGCCAGTAGAGCTTCCAAAAAACCGTTGGCTTCTCGGCTGGGCCCTCGAGCTCGTGTAGGATTTAGCTTACTTATAGGACAGGTACAGACAGAAGGGGCATTGCAAAAGGTGACCCAGCTACCTAACTGAGCGCTCTTTTGTCCCCTAGCTTATTTCCAGCGACGCTGATGGAGCCATCCAAAGGGCTGGAAGATTCAGAGTGGAAAATGGCTCTTCGGATGAGGTAAGGAAGCCCCCAGTTCCTGTATTGTCACCGGGCACATGATTATGGTGCCTGTGATACAGCAGTGAGCAAGTAGTGATCTTCGTTACCGCAGCAGCCTCGCCTAATGGAGCCCAGCACGGGGTAACTAGAGCTCCTCAGAGCTTTCCTTGAAGCAGACGTGAAAGGGCAGTGCCATTATTCTGTGTATGGAAGGTGCTATTAATAGGATGACACATACCCTTTAAAGGATTTCTAATAAAGCCAGATAGACTCAGAAATGGCACCAAAGACGAATTCACAGCCACGACACCCTTTGTGAATGGTCCCCAGAATCCCACCTCTTCCACTTTGCCAGGCAGGTTAGCTTGGCATATGAGCCATATCAGGGTCCAGGAGAGAGATGCAAAAAATTACTGTGATTACAAAATGTCCTCTTCTTCAGAGAAGACGCCGAGAAAGAAGGCCGTTACTGTCACCACTCCTCGGGCCCAAGCCCTCTTTCTGGGCTCTCCCGGTCTTCCTTACTGCCGGCCACAGGGACTCGTCATGCTTTTCTTTCTCCTTTAACACTTCCACTGCCCACTCTCTCCCTTGAGATCTACCCCCAAAACTGCAGAGTGTGGTGCGAGCCCCCCAATTTTTTTCTTCTTTCCTGCCTCCCTGAGAGGTCACTCGTCATAGTGCTTTAGCACCCCCCAGCTTTGGAGTCAGACAAGCCTGGGTTCAAGTGCCAGCTCCCCCACCTCCTAGGTATATGACCCTGGGCAGGTAAGCTGCCTTTCTGAGCTTTGGTTTCTTCACCTATGAAATGGAAACTGTTTTAGGATTATTGAAAGGTTTCAGTGAGCTGAGCTCGTAAAGCTGTTAACAGTGTGCCTGGCGCATTAGTAAGCATTCGGTAAGTGATAGCTATAATAGTAATAATGGTTGTTGTTGTTTCCATAACTAGTGCTGTACAGACAGCCTGCCCTCCTGATCACCTCCTTAATCCAGTTCTTGTTGAAGGGCTATGGATTCACCTGGAAAGGCCACAGCATTTGGGAAGTTGTTGCTCATCTTTACCTTTGGCCTTAACTTCACATACCTGTTCACCTAGGCGTGGTACCTTTGCCCTTGCTCTGTGAGGCAAAGGGGGCAGGCCCATCTGGGGCTGCGCTCCTGCCTGGGTGCCCATAAACTTCTTGTCCGGAATGATGTCAGCTGATCTACATAGAAGAAGGAACTCCCAGGGAAATTGGCTCCTGAAGCTTGGAAACGGCCCTCCCCAAGTGGCCCAGATCCTGAAATGAGACAGTCTTATCACCACAGGCTCAGGCAGCCAAGGGTGTCTCAGGAGCTAAGTCAGGAGCCGGGGCATTGAGTCCTCATTTTCCACTGCTCAGAAAGCCAGCAGCCCCCATGCCGAGTTTCTCCTTTGAGGACCTCAGTACCAGAGACCCTAGAGGTTGCTGTACCCCAAGACATCTGTCTGCTGCCAAAATTTTGCAGGACTTCAGCCCAGCCCAAAATGAACAAACCGTTCTGGACTTTCCCCACCCCACATAAGCACAACTCTGGCCCCTGCCAGGACCAGTGTCTAGAAGAAATCTATACTTCCTGGGAAAGACATAAGTGCAGCTTTCATGTGGTCCTAGGGTCACCACACTTTAGTCATCAAACACTCCTCACCTGGTGATGTCACCTGGCCATATACCAGAGGGCAAGTTCTGGGGCCTGGTCACCTGTGGAGGAGCATGGTCAGGAGTGGCTCTAGAGTCAGGCTGCCTGGGTTCAAATTGTGACTCTACAACTCACCAGCCATGTGGCCTTGGGCAGTTCACTTAACGTCTTTGGAAACATTTAGTGGAGTTATTGATTTCATAAATCATTGTGGTCTCCTGTGTTCAGTACACAGTCCTATCTCGGATTGCTTCTGTGGGAAATATGATATCAAGGCTCAGACACGGTTTTCAGTTTTGTTTCTACCAAAGCCATTGAGCGTGAGTGCTCCGTTGGAACCCCTTGGCTGTGTTTTATGTTGATAGTCTTCAGTTAAAAGCTTCTGCCCAGCGTTAGTGCACAACCTCATAAAAGGTTAGAGGAACCTGAGACCCAGAGGGGAAAACGCTGGCGCGCTCCGAGTTAGTTAAAGCCGTTAGTGCATTGGAAGGCTAAATATAGCTGCTTCAAATTTTTCAAACTCATGAACAAACAAATGGCAAAGCATTTCATTATTGGATTATTTTTCCTTCTATTATTGTATTTTAAGAGATCTTTAGATGATATGGATACTAACCCTTATCAGATATATGATTTGCAAAAATTTTCTCCCGTTCTGTAGGTTGTCTTTTCACTTTCTTGACTGTGTCCTTTGAAGCAGACAAGTTTCTAAATTCAGTGAGGTCTAGTTCATCTATTTTTTCTTTTGTTGCTTGTGTTTTTTGTGTCGTATCTAAGGGACCATTGCCTAATCCAGGGTTGCTTGGTCACTTTTTATGGTTACTATTCTCGTAAGATAATGTCAAATTTACCTTTTATAGTCAGCAAAATGGTTTTATCATCTGTGACTGATGATTCCAATATATGAAGGTTTTTGTGGCTCTCTATCTGTGGCTTGATTTTTGTCCTGGCATATGCTCATGGTGGACTGTGTTTCTTTGCGCACTTACCTACCTAGTTGTGTGCTCTTTGTTGTTCAAGACAATGAGTTTTGCGGATAATATGAGGCCTAGTAGGGAGTGTGATGTTGTCACGTATAATCAGAAATAGATATTGGGTCTTTGTCCCCGTTCCTGGTGCAGAGCTCCTAAAACCCTTGGAATTTCTTAGGCGATGAGAGCCATGAAGGTGTCTTTTGTTATCAGTGACTTTTGGAAAGCACCTATGGGGGCTGGTTGCCAGTAGAGCCAATTTTGTGATTAGAAGCTTAGCCATTTATGTCCCAGCCCCGACCTCCAGGGTGGCAGAGGGGCTGGAGATGGAATTAAATGGCCAGTTGCCAATGATCTAATCAATCGTGCCTATGTGATGAAGCCTCCATAAAAACCCAGAAGGACAGGGTTTGGAGAGCTTCCAAGTTGGTGAACACGAGGAGATTTTGGAAGAAGGGTGCCCCTTCTCACATGCCTTGTTCTATGCATCTCTTCCATCTGGCTGTTCCCGAGTTATATCCTTTTATAATAAACTGATAGTCTAATTAGTAAAATGTTTCCCTGAGTTCTGTGAGCCGCTCTAGCAAATTAATCGAACCCAAAGAGGGGGTCACTGGAACCTCCAATCTATAGCCTGTGGGTCAAAAGCACAGGTGACAACCTGAACTTGCAATTGGCATCTGAAGTTGGGGGAAGGACAGTCTTGTAGGACTGAGCCCTCAACCTGTGGGATCTGACGCTGTCTCCAGGTAGATAGTGTCAGAATTGAGTTGAATTTTAGCACACCTAGCTTGTGTCAGAGAATTGCTTGATGTTGTGGGGAAAAAACACGGGTTAGAATTGGTGTCAGAATCAGAGGGAGGGGGCCGGCCCCGTGGCCGAGTGGTTAAGTTTGCTCGCTCTGCTTCGGCGGCCCAGGATTTCACTGGTTCGGATCCTGGGCACGGACATGGCACCGCTCATCAAGCCATGCTGAGGAGGCATCCCACATACCACAACTAGAAGGATCTATGACTAAAAATATAGAACTATGTACCAGGGGGCTTTGGGGAGAAAAAGGAAAAATAAAATCTTTAAAAAAAAAAGAACCAGAGGGAGGCTTTGCATTTGCTTTTGCCAAGCACCTTTAAAGTAAATTCCCAGCTTAGACTTTTTAAGCCACCCAGGTGGGGCAGAATGGAGCTGCGGATTTGTGTGAGGCTTTACATGAGATTACGTGAGGTCATAGCCCCTCGGAGACACTCCCCCTCTCAGCTCTGCCCAGCGCCGTGGCAGCCTTCCTTGGGGTCTTTGAGTTAGAGGTGGTCTCTTCTGGTTCACCCTCCCCTTGAACGTGTAGCCGGTTGGGGTCCCAGCTTAATGTTGGGTGGGTCTCTCCTTAGACTGCCCTACTTCCGTGGGTCCTGGCAGTTTGATTCTATGCTCTCTTGCCCCGTGAGGTCAGCAAAACCCAAGTTTAGTTTTGTCAGGATTGACAAATATCCTCGAGCTAAAAAGAAACTTCATGCTCCACTTACTGCTGTGGGTTCCCACTTGCCTTTCACTTTTGGCTAGTAACTCCTTACTAGCTTATAAGCACTCCAGTGCTCTTAAGGAGATGATTTTAACATTTTTCAAGGACTTTTAGTTTCTTCAGTGGGAGGGTTGGTCAAATAACCTGGCCCGTCATTACCAAAAACGTAAGTTATATCAGGAGCACTTTTCATATGATGTGTGAAGTCATTCATTTAACCCACATTCACTGGATCATTTCTCGGTGCCAGACAGGCTGAGCACTGGTGATCTAGGGGTGAATAGGACTGCCGGGGTCCCTGCCCTCATGGGCTCACAGACTGGCAGGGAGCAGTCAATAAATGAGGAACACAGAGACACAGGATGATTGCAAATTTTCCTAACTCCTGTGAGGAAAACAAACAGGGCCGTGGTGCAGAGTAACAGGAGGAGTCCTCCTTTAGATCGGGTGGTCAGAGGAGGCCCCAGCAGTGACGTCACAGTGAGCCCGAGGCCTCTGAGCCCTGCTTCTCAGCCTGTGGTGAAGGACTCGTTTTTTTTATTTCCAATCTGTTGCAGAACTCTATGTGGTCCTACCAGGCGTGACCAGTCTGCAGCCCCCACCTCAGGCAACTCACCCCCAAATTCAACAGCACCCAGGTTGGTCTGGACTCCGTTTAAGGGAATGAATCCCTGAGCTTGTGCTTAGGTATCACGGGAATGTCAGACTGCTATGAAGGGCCTAAGGCTCCTCTCCATTGCTGCGTACTTCGTCCTAGACTGGTCAACAGTTTGCAGATGGGCACCATGGGCCATCCCTTAGAGTTCATCTAGGCCACTTCCACCCAAGGCATGAAGCCCCACAAGTTTTGCCGACAGTCAGCTCCTCTCTCCCTGCTTGAGTATATCTCAGTAACGGGAAGCGTGCTACTCCCTTGAGGGGTTTTTTCCCTCCTGACACCAGCTGAGTGTCCTACACTTTAATTCAGTTCGGACACTAACTCCCCAGAGTTAGCGTCAGACTCCACAGGTTTAAGCACTTGGTCCCACAAGACTGCCCTCACTTCAGACGCCAGCCGCAAGTCTCAGGTCCCAGGTTACCCACACTTCCATCTGACTTGGCTATAAAATCAGAGATTCCCACAACCCTCCTCCTCATGTTCAATAATCTGCTAAAACGACTCAGAACACAGGACAGCACTTTACTTACTATTACTGGTTTATGGTGAAGGCGACAACTCAACCGTGGCCACATGGAAGGGATGCACACCACCCCCCCAATACCTTGATGTGTGCGGCAACGTAGAAGCTCCCTGAACCCCGTTCCATAGGGGTCTTCACAGAGGTTTTTACAGAGATTTCATTAAGTCATTGGCCATGATGACTGATTCAATCTCCAGCGCTTCTCTCCTCCTCAGAGGTTTCGGGGCTGAAATTTCCCAGCTTCTGGTCAAGGCTTGGCCATCCTAGCAAGCAGCCCCATCCTGGAGCTATCTAGGGGCCCACCAAGAGTCACCTCATTAGAACAAAGACGTTCCTGTCACCTTTAACACTCAGGAAATTTCAAAGGTTCTAGGAGCTGTGTGCCAGAAACCAGAGACAAAGACCAAATATATATTTCTCATTATACCACACCCCTAAAGCAGTTAATTCCATTTATCAGCATCTCTAATAGCTAGAAAATTCTTTTTATTGAACAAAATTCATCTGTCTCTATTTCCCATTCAGTTTCTATTCCCACTCAGGTTTCTGTGCCCACAGTGTGAGGCTGAGCCCCATCTTCAACATGACAGGCTCGCATGCATTCCCGGACGTCTGCTGTTTTTCTCCTAAGATGTGGACTTGGTTCCACTCACCATCACTCTTTGCTGCACCTTCGACATTGTGAGATCCTTAATGAACCTTTTAAATTGAAGTGCTCAGAACTGAACTCAGGGCTCCGGGGCACCCCATTCAGCCGCAGAGTGGTGCAGGCTCATCCCCCTCCTTGCCACACACTTTCTCCTCTTTTTATGAAGCCCGATGACTCCTTATGAGCCTCAATATGCTACCCTCCCCCTAGTCTTTTTCACGTGTGCTGTTATTTAGCTGTGAGTAGACATCATGGTGTAGTGGAGACAATTTTGGAGTCAAACCAACCTGGGTCCAGACTCGGCTCCACCACTTACCAGTTTATGACTCCACGTCTCTGACCTCAATCTCCTAATGGGGAAAAAGGGCCATAATTACTACCATGTAGCACCTGGCCTTCCCCATCCTGTACTTGTGCAATTTGTGTTTGTACCTAAGTGTGAGATTTTTGCCTTGTCCACACTGAATTTAATCTTGTTAGCGTGTCCCATAATTGCTAATTGTCCATCATTGCTAATTGTCAAGAGTTTTTTTGACGTCTTGCTTCTGTCCCCTGTCCTATTAGCTAACCCACTGGGAAGCTTTCTGTTACCTTCAGATGTGCTTGCCCTGCCATCTGTGTGCTCATCCCGTTATTAATTACAATGAGTGTGACCCTCGGGTGGCTCACTGGAGGCCTCCCTCACAGCTCACTCGTGTGTATCAGTTAGTGTGTAGTGGGGCAGAGGAGACAATCTTGCAGCTTCTTACAGATCTGTCCTCCTTAGCATGGGCAGGATTCTCTTATACACCGTTGGGGGATATGTAAATGAGTACAATCTTTTGGGAGGACAATTAGCAATAATTAATTTGGCCAACAGTTCTGCTACTAGGATGTGTATTGTAGCATTATTTAAAACAGAAAAAAAAAAAACCTGAAACAATCTCAATTTCCATCAGTAATGATTCTATAAATTATGATGCATTTATACCATGGAATGCGTAGTAGCTGTTGGAGTAAGGTAGAGGTGTATATAATACAATAGAAAAATGTTTAAGATACAGTGATAGACATAAAAGAAAGTTCCAGAGTGATTTATATGATATCCCGTTTCCTTAAAAACAAAAAAAAAGATAAATATGCTTGCAATATGCAAGAAAATTTCCAAAACAACACGTAAGAATTTGATAATAATTGCTTCTGGAGAATGGAAATGGAAGGTCAGGCAAGAAGCTGGAGGCCCTTAGCTTTCCACTTTTGGTGTTTCTATGCTGTTTACATGTTTTACACATCTATACTCCACTGAAGTATTTAATTAAAAAAAAATCATGGCCCCATGGCCGAGTGGTTAAGTTCGCAAGCTCCGCTTCAGCAGCCCAGGGTTTTGCCGGTTCAGATCCTAGGCATGGACATGGCACCACTCATCAAGCCATGCTGAGGCGGCGTCCCACATGCCACACTAGAAGGACCCACACTAAAAAAGAAATATACATCTATGTACCAGGGGCTTTGGGGAGAAAAAGGAAAAATAAAATCTTTAAAAATAAAAATCAATGTAGTCGTTAAAAGGAACAAAGTAGACCTATATATGCTGACATAGAAATATTTATAAGATATTTTCTTAAGTGAAAAAAATAAGCTTCAGTATAATATCTATACTCCTATCCCATTTATGAAAATAAATCATATGTGTATATATGTATGTATATAAATGTATGTATGTGATTGTGAATGTGTGATCTATGTATCTCTGTCTAAAGTAAACACATCTTTGTAAATACATGAGAAGATCTGGGCCCATGCAAACCAGCCTGGTCAAATGGTTATTATAGGGAAAGGAAGAGGATTGGGCATGGAGGATGGGGGGAGGAAAAGATTCTAATTTTTGTGTGATTTCACTTTTTTCAACAAGCTTATATTTATATTTGCAATTCAAAAAAAGTTTTAAAAAAAAAATCCATCTTCTTTACTGCCGGTGTTCTCTCAGCAATTTAACCTAGAGACTGAAGTAAAGTCAATTTAAATGCATTCACTCATTAACGGAACTCACTCTAGAAAATACTCGGAAAAAAATCACAGGCATTATATAAACCCATGGATCTCATTTGTAATCTGAGTGTCTGTATTGTGGGGCTTCCTTGCTTAAAGTCAAATATGAGAGTACGTTCAGATATGGTGAGGATGTTATATATGGATTTTGTTCAAATTCTCCTCAAAATATCCTGGCCAGTTCAGTCTTCCTCCTTCACATCCCACAAGTATAAAAGGGGTCAATGTACAATTAAGGCAGCAAGGAGCTTCTAGGGGCTTTGGAATTTGATGCAGAAATGATTCAGGATTTCTTAGTCTCAAGACTCATTCAACACTGTGGGCACGTTAATTCCCAAGGTGGGTCTTCTGCCCACCACAGACATGCCAGTAGTAGAGAGGCAAGGTGGTAGGAGAGAAAGGGTTTTATTACAGCTTGCTAGCAAGGGGGAAGATGGCCGACTAATGTCCAAAAGAGCCATCTTACAGAACAAAGACTACAGGCCAGTTATACAGGGGGCTGGCTTCTGGGTTGGGGAGGCATCTGGTTTCCGGGTGGAGCAGACATGTGGTCTTAGTTCCTGATAATCTTTTGTTTTAGTGGATATGCATCAGAGACTGGAGCAATGCCCTATACCCAGACCTTTCAGTTGTCATTGATGATGGCTATCAGCATAGACCCTCTGCCTGGAGGTGATCACATTCCTAAGGAACTCTGAAGAACAAGGTTATCAACTTATTGCAGCTGTGAGGGTCCATAAACTCTACAGGGCATGTATATCTCCTGGAGGGTGCATATTCTGCTGGGTTAGTTAATCAGAGGTCATAGTGTTACAGTATAGTTTCTCTTCTACAATATGGCTTCCCTTATATCAACCTTATGCTGAGCCGGCATCAGGCATGTCTGCAGTGCAGAAGAATTTGAGTTCATTACTCTCTGTAATACCTTTTAGCAAATGTTTATCTAAAAGGGCATAAAATAAGTATGGTGTTTGCAATGTGTTAAACTTTTGTTGTCTGGAAAATGTGCTTGTTACCGAGCAAGGGCTCACCACCCAATGCACGTCAACAGCCAGTTATTACGGCATCAGCCTTGGGAAAAGAAAAATAATTCTATTTGCAAGATCCATCTGCAGGGAGACAGGAGGCATATGCTCTCAGATCTGTCTCCCTGATCCAGGGCTTGAGGCAAAATTTATGAGATGCAGGGCAGGGAGGTGTGAAGTGTGGAGATGGATGAGTGGAAGTAAGGAGAAGTGAGGTAACTGATTATTTTGGGGCAAGCGTAGTCACACTTCATGCCCCTTCATAGGACACATTTACAACATGATGGTGTTAGTGTGATGATCTCAGGGTGGAGTTTTCAGCCCCTTTATATCAAAAAGGTCACTTATTGAGCATTTTCTCAAGCCCAGTTGGTGGGTTGGTGTTCTCAACCAGCGTGAAATGAACAAAGAGGGTCAGTTCCTGAGAGACAACTCTTAATTATTCTGTTGATAAGGTGGGGTCAGTTGAACTGGTCCTAGAGGGCCTGTGGTTACATGCTCATCAGAATATTTCCTCCTAACTTTCTCGTTGGTGTTAAATAATGTATTCCTGTGTCACTGTTACCTTCAAGTGCTGTAGGCCAAGTTTCTGTATCTCTGAAATCCTCTATAAAATAGGTCATACTTAAAATAGTCAGGATTTATTGCAAAATTAAAACTACAGTTAGCCACTACTACGTGCACTCCAGAACCTCTAAAATTAAAAGGACGAAATGCTAAGAGTTGGTCAGACGATGTGGAGTATCAAGAAGTCTCCTGTATGTATTGCTAATAATGTAAATTGTGCATCCCCTTTGAAAAACTGTCTAGTAGTATCTACTGAAACAACATTTGCATCTTCTGCATCCCAGGATGTATACCTGCCAGAAATGGGTGACTATGTCCACCGAAAGACAGACACAAGGACGTTTGTAGTGACTTTATTCTTTTTTTTTTTTAAAGATTTTACTTTTTTCCTTTTTCTCCCAAAGCCCCCGGGTACATAGTTGTGGGTCCTTTTAGTTGTGGCATGTGGGATGCTGCATCAGCATGGCTTGATGAGCGGTGCCATGTCCCTGCCCAGGATTCGAACTGGTGAAACCCTGGGCCGCCGAAGCAGAGCACGCAAACTTAACCACTCAGCCACAGGGCCGGCCCCTTGACTTTATTCTTAATAACCAAAAACTGGAAACAGTCCATATGCCTATCAACTGAATAATGAATAATACATAAATCTTGATGTTCATACTGTGGACTGCTACGTGGCAATGGGAAAGAGTGAACCACAGCTACACCAATAACGTGGATGAATGACACAGATATTTTTGTCAAAGGACAAAAAGCCTGACTCCAACAGACATACATGATATGATTTCATTACTATAAAGTTCAAAAGCAGGTAAAACTCATCAATGGTGATGGGGGCAGGACAGTGGTTACCTTTCAGAGTGTGGTTGAGTATTGACTGGGAAAGTGCATGAAGGAGCCTTCTAGGGTGCTGAGGATGTTTTCTGTCTTGATCCAGTGGTTACAAGGGTGTGTACATATTTGAAAATCATTTCACTGTACACTTAAGATTTGGCCCTTTACTGTCCACTTCTGCCACATATCATCAGAAATTGGAACTCGTTTGCAGAGTCGTTCTTCGGGGGCCCTGGGCAGCGCGGATGTGTTCTGCTTCGTCTCCCTTTCTTTTGTCAGTTCCTGTGTATATTCTTGTCTTGACATCTCATCATATGTGCTTTTAACAAGAGACAGGAAGTGTCTTGTTCTGTGAGACTCACAACTCTCTTGGTGTTGAGCTTTCCCCCCATCTTAGTTAACTATTCAGTGAAGATGAAAGTTAAGTGGGTAACTTTTTGATCATTAAAAAAAGAACTCATAACTGACAGTGTATACTCAGTAGAGGTGGGGGCATGCCACGACCAGAGTGCCATCTCACTCTGCGTCGCTGTGCTGCCTCTGCCCCTTCTCCGTGTTTTTCCATGCTGCAGTTGGCAGCATGCAGACTTTTGGGAGGGGAGACGGAAGACTCAAGAGCTTCCGAAGGGCTAGAGTATGGGGGTCATTTTCTATGCCTCTGATCCCCCTTGGCAGTCTGTGAAACCTGTAGGACCCTTCTCAGCATAATGCTTTTAATGCATAAAACAAAATATATAGGATTGCTAAGGAAAACAGTTGTATTGAAATAGTTATCAAAATGATTCTTTAAACCTAATTCGTGATACCATAATATGCATGCTTTTTTATTAATACATTAAATAATAAATCCAGCAACAGGTCTCCTAATTATTATAATTTTGAATGATGAGGAATGTGAATAGTATTTTGAGATGTCTGCGATCACTGTATAGAGTTCTGAAAATGTGATTTTTTTTTTTTTTTGGTGACAAAGTTACCACGGCTGTTCATTCTACTGTAGTTGTTTGCGTACATTCATAACTGAGTGAAATACTAAATATTAGTTAGAAGTTAGGAAAAATAAAGTTGTTTTCTCCCCCATTCAAGTTCATGCTCATCCTGGATTCTTTTAGAACCCCTGGTATAGAGCATTGATTCTCAAAGTTCAGTGTTCATTGGAATCACCTGGGATGCTTGTTAAGACGCAGATTCTAAGGCCCTACCCACAGAAATCCTGAGGAAGAGGTCTAGAACGGGCCCAAGAGTACATGTCTTAACAAACCTACAAGCACTGAGCTAAGATCTGGCACAGCTACCTGAAAGAAACCTCTCTGTGCCAGGGAAGTCTTGGGGGCTCCAGAGGCCTAAATGTCATGGTGACTTCAGGGTCTCCTCGCCAGGCTTTGTGGATGTTTTCCAGGATCCAGGACCTTGGGGTCATGACACCCACCTCTGTGGAGTCTGACTGCCCAAGGCCAGATGCCCCCGTGTGGGGTCAACTGATGCCTGAGACCGGCTGGTAGATGCCAGGGTCATACCATAGCTGCATGCCGCCCGATGCATAGTAGAAAGAGCTCTGGACCAGGAGTACCCACTGCCAGTGGTTTAAGGTCATCAAATGAACAGCTGTTGATAATGAATCGTTCAGAAATTCTGCAAGAAACAAAACCCAATTATATGCTTTCTTGGGTCACACCCAAAGGTCAAAACTAAGAGGCAGCAGCTTGAATAGGTCATCAATATTAACGTCACCAATGAGGAATAGATGGATATCTTAAAATAGGATAAGCTGAGAAGGACAGGCATCCCTGATGTATTCTGAACTGTAGCATCCAGGTACACGTGACCTGAATCTAATCATGGAAAACATCAGACAAACCAAATGAGGAGTGCTTTATTTAAAAAGAGGAGAGCGGTGTGTGCTGCATTCCTCAAAAATGTCAGTCATAAAGACAGAGCCAGTCTGTGGAGATGTTCCAGATAAGGGAAGCCAAAGAGACATGACAACTAAATGATCCTGTACTGCAGGGGGACATGCTTTAAATGACATTGTTGAGTCATTGGAATATGGATGAAAATTGGAATACAGATGAAAGTATTGTATCGATGTTAAATTTACAAAAGTTGATAAGGCTGTATTGTGGTTGTGTAAGAAAACATCCCTATTCTTGGGAAATACACACTGAAGTACTTAAGGATAAAGGGCTATTATTTATGCATCTTAGTCTTAAATAGTTCAGAAAAAATTGTGTGCATAGACAGAGAGAGAAAAGTGTGAACACATGAGCAAAAGAGGTAAGTAGGTGAATCTGGTAAAGAGTATACAGATGCTCTTTGCACTTTTCTTGTTCTTGCATCTTTTATGTAAGTTTAAAATTATTTCTAAATAAAATTTGTGTATATGTATATACATATATATAGCTGAATTTTAAAAATTCAAGAAAATCCAATAAAGGCACGAAAATACTAAGAAAATTTAACCCACTTTTTTACTCCTTGATAGATTAAAAAAGCAGAACATAAAAAAGGACACAGAAGATGATGCAGTGGTTACGATTTTAAAAAAGAAAGAGCCTCTGCAATTGGAGCTGATTTCATTTCTGCTCCACTGCTCATTATCTCTGCAACCTTAGGCAACATATTTAATCTCTCTAAGCCTCAGTTTCCTCACCTGAAAGTAGGGGGATAAAATCGAATCTGTCTGTGAAGCTGGTGGAGATACCCTGGAGATAACGCATATAAAGGGCGTGGCCTACTTCTTGGCACTTAGAGCTCTCAATGAATGTCAGTATTTCCAGAGCAATGAGAAAGACAGAAAGCATCCTAAGGCACTTTATAAGGTAGTATACCCCTGATATATGATGGAAATTCACACAGAAAAGAAACCTATAGATCCATCTCACTAATAAATATGATGCATGAATCATTTTTTAAAATCTAGCAGTATATGAAAAGAATACCATACCATGACCTAGTAGGGTGTATTCCAGAAATCTGAGAGCCGTTCAGTGTCAGAAGAGCTATTAGTATAATCGTTACATTTCTATGATTTCCCCCCATTAAACCTATTCTCTTAACAGTTGCCAAAAGAAAGCTTTCAGTAAAATTCAATATTCATTCCTGAGAAAAGCCTCTTTGTAGACTCAGACGAAGGAAGCTTCTACAGGGTAAAGAAACTGACCACAAGCATCCAGTAAATCACTAGAGGCATGTCAGAATCAGAAAAGCGTATTCCAGGAGTCTGTCTTATACACATGGCACAATATAGATGTCAGTGGAGTTTCAAACTGTGTATTCAGTGTAATTCCATTTTTATAAGAAAAATACATGTGTGTGTACCTATAGGAAAAAAATTAAAGGAAACAATACCAAATCATTAATAATGATTATCTTTGGTTAGAGGATTCCGATGATTCGTTATGTTTATCTGTATTTTCTGCATTGAGTTATTTTTATGACACATTTAAAAAATTCTTTAAAAGATATGAACTCGATTAAGATGCTGCAGACATGTATTCCAGGTGAAATGTGCCTGTTTCAGGGGTAACAGACAGAAAGGTGTGCCTCTAGGGGGCACCCACTCCCAAATGTTGTGGAAGCTTCGGACAAGAAAGAAGAGAAACTTTAAACTCAAGTCATTCTCAAGTTAGAAATGGCTGAACTCACTGGTTCACGCGGTCCTTTCTCTTACACCCCAAGGACCTCCAGAATGCTTCCGTGATGTGGATTTAGACTGGGCGTCCCCTGCTAATGAGCACGTGTGGCTACAGCCCTGTTGGTACGCTTTTAACAGTGCCTTTTCTGGTTCTTTGGCCTCTGGTTCACTACCAGCTTCTTGTTTACTTTCTAAATAAGCCTTTTAATGGCACAACTTTATTCCGTTACAGAACGCAACCGCCCTGCCAGGCACTTGGCGAAGAACAGACGTGCACTTAGAGAACCCGGAATACCACACCAGATGGTATTTCAAGTATTTCTTAGGACAAGGTAATTATGCCATTACGGTGCTTGGGAAGAAAGGATATCCAAAATGAAAACTAGTGTTGGTGTAATTTCTGGTACCCTATAGGTGTGAAACTACCCAATTCAGGGACACTAACGTCAGGGCGTTTCACTTCAAAGTCCATAGCAAGCTGTGTAGATTTGAAGATTCAATTCCGAATCAGCCTTAGGAGTTTTTCTCATCATTTTAAATTTATTTTTTAATTATTTACTTTTTTTATTTAGTTATTTTTTGACAGTTCATTTTGTCCTGGAGAGTTAAAGGGAGTTAGATCATCCGCATGAGCGATTTGAGAGCTGAGAAGCATCTGCAGGGTGGAAAACAACTCTAGACGTAACAAGCAAGTGCCCTGTCTGTAGTGGGATTTGAAAAATATGCTCACGGCAGCGAGGGGGAGGAATGGTTCCCTGAGCTCCAGGGCCAATAGAGAACTAGAGAGGCATTATCCTCTAGGCTCTGGTGTCATTCATTCATCAGTGACAAGTATTTATCACCTAGCACGTGCCAGGCAACATACAGTGGCAAAGGCAGCCACGATCCCTGCCCTCATGGAGACTGTAGAAAGGGTTTGAACCCTGGTTCTGCCATTGTTACCCATAGGACCTTACACCAGTTACTCTCCACTTCTCTGAGATTTAATGTCCTTATCTGTAAAGTCAGGGTATTATGAGTTCCTATCTAGTAGGTTTGAACAGAAGTTTCAATGAGATATGCAGGAAAAACACGAAGCCAGATGCCTGGCACACACCCAGAGTTCTCTCATTAGTAATGATGCACAGTTAGAGTGAACTACGGAAAGACGGAAAACAGGAGTGTGGTTAACGACAGGAGATACTGGGAGTGAAAGAATAATCACTATTGTTGGATTAGAAGTGACTTAGATAAATTGCTTATCAGGCTAAAGCATTCGTTTGTAGCAGATGTGATGTTTGAGCTATAAAATGAGGCTGACCAGACGCAAATGATGTTTTTTAAAAAATTGGATACTGTATTATTCTAAGAAGTTTATTTATTTGGCAAGGGGTTTTTCTTTATAAAGAAAGAAATCAGTGGGAAAGTTGTCATTTTCCCAAATGCCGGAAAGCATAGTGCCCAGAGTTTTGATGACTTTGGAGATAGATGGTGCCGTGAGTTTGGATGTGTTCAGCTTCCTCAACTGGCTTAAACGGTAAGGGACATAGAAAGAAACGCAGAGGTAGGGCAGGCTCTGGGGTTGGTGGGTTCAGAGGCTCAGTGATGTCATCAAGGCTGGCCCTCCTTGGGGTCACAAGATGGTTGCAGCAATTCCAGACATCACTTCCAGACACCACCATGTCCTGAGGAAGAAGACGGTCATCTTCAGGAGTGAGGAAGCCTTCCTGTCTTATTGGCCAGGATGGGGTCACGTGTTTATTCCTGACCCAGTCGCCGGCAAGAGCAATGGGACTGCATGGTTAGTGTAGAGTGGTCAGGTTCTGTCCCGAGCTGGGTTTGGGATTATTGTGCCCTGATCATGGGAGAAGGGCTGGATACCACCTGAAGTGTCCCCTGCTACCAGAGCCTGGAAGTACCAGTTGCATTCTCACTGTTCTAAACCTGCTTCTTTTCCAGTCCATCAGAATTACATTGGGAATGATGCAGAGAAGAGCCCCTTCTTCTTGTCCGTGACCCTTTCTGACCAAAACAATCAGCGTGTCCCCCAGTACCGTGCCATTCTTTGGAGAAAAACAGTAAGTAACTGGCTTGTACCTAGACTTTCCTCACCACTCCAGAATTTAATGAGTGTCACTGTCGGAGTGGCTCAGGTAAGTCTTTTTGCTACAAGATTCTTTGAGTTTGGATACTCAAGATTATACTCTTCACAGGTGGGACCGTCAAACTCTGAATTTAACAGCAACTTTTCCCGTATTCTAATTCGCACTAATTAGACATGTCCATTTCCCTCTATCTCTCGCCTGTGGGAATACAGAACTGTATTTTACGGAGTATTCGCCTTAGCTGTTGCTAACACTGAAAGTGATGAACTGGCTCACCTTCAACTAAAAGAAACAAAATTTAGTGGAAGACTGTGTTATCACATGGGCACAGCCCACGGGGTGCTCCTGTTTCCATGAGTCACTCAGTCAACCACTAAATCAGTTGTGCTTCTAGAATTTGTTTGAGACTTAGCCCGTTTCCTCAATTTCACAAGTAGAAAAACAACTCTAGACTCAGCAAGGCCCCTGTCCACGGTGGGCTCTGAACGCTCAGGTGCGGACGGTGAGCCGAACACGAGGCCCTTCAGCCAGGGGTGCGGGTCTGTCTTTGGCTCAGGAAAGTTTGCTTATGTCTTATTCACTGTTGTTGCTGCTTTTCCTGTTTTCTGAATTCTTTCTCCAGCGATTCTTAAATTTGACCTCTTTCATCTTTTGCCTTTTCTCATTATTTTCTTCTCTTGGTTTTTTTTGTTTTGGCTTCTCAGAATTTTTTTCAGAGACAGTATAGATGCTGGAAAGAGCAAAGGGTTTGGAGTTAAGCAAAGTAGGGTCAAATTACCTCAGTAACAAACTCACTTGTGTGAATTTGAGAAAATTTCTTATGCCCTCTGAGCTTCCATTTTCTTCTTTGTAAAATGGGGAAAGTTCTGGGCTGTGGCTCACAGGGTGATGAGGACTAAAGAGACCACATTAAGTGAGGTCTTGTTTGAAAATCCACATTTAGCTGGTGTCCCCAGTCATCAAATCTTAAACTGCTTAGATGCTTAAAGGATAAAACATTTACTCTTAAATTGGTGAGGACAGTGTATAATTAAAAAGCCATAAAACAAACTACACTTAAAAATATTAGTCCTGTTAGTCGGTGGTCTCACTTGTGGGTATGTTTGTTGAAATCCAGTATTTAAATAATTGCATGCTGATTTGTATCTAAGCTACATAGCATATCAAAAATTGCTATTTAGGTCTTTTTGGAAAAGAAATAATACAGAAACTTTCAAAAACAGTAATTTTTTATATATAGACACACATTTACATGCATATATAGCAATCAAGTAGCAACTTCAAAAAGCCCAGAAAGAATTTCCAGGAACCACTAGAGTAAACTGTGGTTAGGAACTTTTTGTGATGATTAAAAATAGTAATAGTGAGGGGCTGGCCCCGTGGCCGAGTGGTTAAGTTTGTGCGCTCCACTGCAGGCGGCCCAGTGTTTCGTTGGTTCGAATCCTGGGCGCGGACATGGCACTGCTCATCAAACCACGCTGAGGCAGCTTCCCACATGCCACAACTAGAAGGACCCACAACAAAGAACATACAACTGTGTACCAGGGGGCTTTGGGGAGAAAAAGGAAAAAAATTTTTTAAAAAATCTTAAAAAAAAAATAGTAATAGTGATAACAATAAAATCTGACATTTCTCGAGCACTTACCATATGCCAACTACTATGCTGAGTCCTCCAAATGCGTGATCTCATAGGTGTTGCCGCAGTGTAGGGAGGCTAAATGGCATGACTAAGGCCACATGCCGCCCGGCGGCAGACCAGGCAGAACCCAGGACTAGATGCAGAGCTGTCGCCACTGTACATAATTAGTTCTATATGTAATTCCTCGACTCATGCTGTCTCTCTCCCTGGGTTGTGAGCTCCAGGAAAGTAGGGGACATCACTGCTTTGTTCTCAGAGTCCCCACCACCAAGCCTAGTGCCTGGCCCATAGAAGAAGCTGGACAAGTATTTGTTGAATGAATTGATGAATGACGCCAAAGTCCAGTTTAACCTGGGTGCTACGCTGCCTCTGTTTATATAAACTTCCATGTTAACGTTTCTGAAATTTTTCTTTTTTTTAAGCAGGTTTAAGGTAAAAATCTCATGTTAAATAGAGTTAGATCTTACCTGTGAATCATTTCCTGCAGAAAAGTTTTGGCACTTTCCCCTCTCCCCATGCCCCTGCCATTGGGGCCAGTCTTGCCATCAGCGTAGCTGTTCTTGAAGCAAAGTTTATGCATCAGTTTTCGAAGATAACGTTGGAGAGCTGTGTGCCAGCTTTTCTCAAGGGCGTGCGTGGTAGTCTTTTCTCAGTATTCACCTAGTGAGAGTCCTAGTGCCCTTGTCCAGGGCCTCTTATCTTCTGCACCAGGAAGGCTGTTGACTGGTGCTTCTTTGTTTTTACTTATTTGTTTCATGTTTGCTAATTACAGTATTCCAATCTCTTCTGGTTTCACTATTCTCTGTGGATGACTCTGCCTCTTTTGGATGAATAATCAGTCTTTCCGATTTCTTTCCCCTCCCCCTGCTCCTCTGGAAGGTGATATTCGGGTGCATGGAGACCTCAGGGTTTGTGAGACTCATGGTGGCAGGAGAAGAGGACCTCGGATCCACATGGGGCCCTCTGGGTTCTTTCTAGTTTCTGTTGTGGAGTGGCTGATCTAGCCTCTGAACTAGCAACCACTGAGATGTAACTGGTCCCCTCTGGCTTTTTTCGGGTCATTGGAATGCACCTGCCCCTGCAATCCGTAGTCCCAGCCATTTGCCCCTTGTTGTGAAGTCGCTGTGTATTGTGAACTCTTTGACCTGATCCCAGGTCTCTGCTGGCTGCTGAGCCTCTCAGAAGCTCTGCACCCTCTCACAGGCATGTCCACTGCGAGCCACAGCCACATGGGAGGAGGCAGGAGCAATGCCTCAGGCTCGTGTCTCTGATCTTGCTGACCATCCACTCTTGAAGCCACTGAGTTTCTGCCCCTCACCATGTTCAAACAGGTTCTAACTGGAGTTCAAGATTTCTGTGGAAGACCGTGCCTGGGAAGTGGGCCTCTAGTCCGAATGTCCCTAGGTGCCTCCAGGTCTTACCTTGGTATCTTTGCAGCCACCTCACCCCCTTCAAGGCCTACCTTCAGAATGGGGGAATCAAGGGCGCCGGCATCTCCCCCATGGCGTCCCTCTCTTCCTTCTCTCTTCCTTCCACCAGGGCAGGAAAGGGGAGGTTTCTCACTCCTGCTGTCTCTCTGCGGTGAATTTTCTCAATGTCACATCTTCTTCCTCTATGTCAAGTAACAGTCTCTCCACCTCCTCACCTGGGACAGTGGCCAGATACTGGGGGAGGAGGAGTGGGGCAAATGCAGGGGTGAAATTTTGCTTATTTTAGTTTCCCAAGACATTGTCTCTATTACATTATAAATTGTGATAACCGCTCTGAAGGAAACAAAGATAGAGAATGATACGGGAGACCTGCTTTAGATAAGACAGTTCAGGGAAAGCTTTCTGAGGAGGTCATGTTTAAAGAGACCTGCAGGATGAAAGGGAACCAGCCACGAAAACAGTAGGGGAAGGGGCGGGGGGAGGATTCCAGACGGAAGGAACAGCAAATGTAAGACGAAGGAGGAACGTGGGAGAGCTTACTCTTCGCTGGTCCTAGAGACATCAGAGAGGTGGGATTTAGACCCCAGGACCCCTGTGGAGGCAGCATGGGGTGGGGCATACTGAGTATTAGTCCCCTTCTGTTGAGAAGGGCCGGTGCCGTCATCCAGACCCCTTACCTAGGCCCTAAATTGTGTGCCAGCGCGGCGGGGCAAGTGCTGTCCACCAGCTGTAGGGGGAGTGCTGAGGAAAGTGAGGGACTGAAAAAATCAAAGCAGAACACTGGCATAAGGGGTCACCGATGAAGCTCCCTTTGTCCCAAAACTAGTGCTGGAGGCTGCAGGAGATGCAAAGAAGTGGATGGCTCAGCCCTCCCTCACCTCATCGTGCGCTCGCATTCTGTTATAAAAGTTAGAAAAATGGCTAAATGTATAAACCCTGCTTTAAACAGTCTTGATTATCTCTGCTGTGTTTCTTCTAAACAGAAAGAAAAGGCTTTTGTTAAAAAAAATTATTCGTACTTGTAGAAATGCCATCCAGACAACATAGCAAGCTAAAAGGGCAAGGATCAAAATCTAGCCACTCAGCGAGGTTACTGCAACATCCTCAACATCCTTCTAGACGTCTGTTCATAAACACACACACACACACACACACACACACACACACACACCCACTGCCGCATGAATGGGGTAACGTTCAACGTGTACTTCTGTGTCCTTGCTGTGCTCACTTAGTGCTGCCTGATGTGGCCGTGTACTTGACTCTCCCTATGCATTTGTTGATTTCTCTGGAAAACATAGAACCAGAGGTGTTTTTTCTTGGAGAGCGACTCTGGAAAGCCACAACAGGGAGAAGATGGGGAGGAAGAGCTTTACCTGTTTGTGGAGAAGAAAAATACCAGTTGACAATCCCACGAGCCCTGGGCTTCACATCCACGTGGGCAGCTCATGAAGATGTTCCCACCACCCAGGCAGGGGCTGGATTCTCCCTCCTAGTCCGTACATTCCCCCTCAAACTGCCTTGGCTTCTCTTTAAAACAGCCTTTGGGTTGTTTAGTGAGAAGAAAAGGTTGACAAGGTAGGGGTTGAGCAACAAGGTCCGATTCAAGACCCTCTTACAGACAGGTTGGCATCCCACACAGGTGACATCCCACACACGGTGGGAGGGAGGCTGGGTCTGGTAAAACGGCAAGGCCACAGGAATAACTCAGGTTTCAATGGGTGGCTTCTGTGGAATTTGAAAATGCGTATTCCTCTCATAGTATTTCTCTATATTTGGGAAATTTCTTAAATCTCTGTAACGCAAACTACAAATAACAAAAAGCTCAAGCTAATTTCCTTGGCTAGGAGAGAACCCGTAAGTGCAACTTCTGATGCTTAGCTGGGAAGACATGCTCCTGCCCAGCCTGGGGTGGGGCTGAGATTCCCGGGGTCTCCAGCGGCGTGGGTGTGAAAGTGTAGCTTACCGAAAGAGACTGTGGGCTCGAAAAGGTTGGGGAACTCCACTCCATGCTGTTGTTCAGGTCTTTGACGGATGAGTTGGCAGATGTGTCCCCAAAACATGAGGAGAGTCACATTTAGTTCTTTGCCCATTTCCTGCAAGAAATGTCCTTACCTTTTCTAGCTATTTGTGCTGCCAATTTTATTGTTAGACAAAGTTAGAAAGAAAGTTTTCAATGTGGACTAAGTCATCACCCCTTTTGCTAACCGTGTGGTGTAAATCCTTTGCGGATTATAAATCCGTGTCCTCTCTTTTCTGGAGATGATAGAGACTAGCACTCATCCGTTCCGGGTGGGTTGGACGTGGGACTGAACCATTCAGGTGACCCTTCACTCATTCTCTTTCATTCAGTAAAGACTTAGTGAGTACTGTCTATGAGTTAGTCACCGTGGGTACTCGTTTAGAGAGGAGGAAGCAGACTGTAAATAAGTAAATACAGATAAATACGAAAGTACACATTATGGAAACTTCTCTAAAAGATTCAGGTGATTTCTAGTTCAAAAAGTCTTTGACTTGGAGATAACGCTTTTGGGTCCCATTGAGCATGTGGAGACTGTTTTCTCCCTATTATGATCTTTGAGGTTGATCTGACCCTTGGCTCAGAGACCAAACCCCTTCTCCTCTGGCTCAGATGGCTCATTCACTCACCGCCACACCTAAGACACTGAGGACCTGTCAGCCCGAATATTGAAGAGTATTGCGGAAAGCCATGAATGTCGGGGTTGGGAGGATGGTGGAAGATGCTGTCATAAGCAAGCAAGATTTTTTCCAACATAGAATGTGTTTATTCATATACATGCCCCTTGAAGAAAGATGAAAGACTGGGCGTGGGTTTCTTTTAAATAGCCAAGTAAGGCTGTTTCAGAGATGGAAATTGCCAAACTTCTCACTGATTTGGTGTTTTGACTTTCCAGGGTACCCAGAAAATATGCCTTCCTTACAGTCCCACAAAAACGCTCTCGGTGAAGTCCATCTTAAGGTGAGTATAATGAATAGAAACCCAACGCCAGGAGCCTTTATCAAGGTTTTCTCTCGTATGGTCAGTCTCCTGTTAGCTTTCCACTTATTGAGCCTTGGCTGTGTACCAGACATTTTGCTAAGCACTCGACATGCATCACCTCATGTGATCTCCATGGCAACCCTATAGGGCAGGTACTGTTCTCACCCCTGTTTTATAGATGAGGAAACGGAGGCTCAGGGAGAGAAGGCCAAGATCACACAGTGTGTGGTGGGACTGAGGCCTGAGTCGAGGTCCTGCTGATCCTGAGCATCGCTGTTAAGCATACTGCATGAGTTGCCTGCTTCTTTTTTCTTCCACGCATGCAGATACTTTGGTTTTGTAAAGAAAATCAAGAAATATTTTTCTGCTTTGAAATAGAAACTCATATGTCAGCAAATGCTTCTCAGAGAAGAATGTGCTTATTTGTCACAAACAGAAATTTCAGTGAATGGGACATCTAGCTGCTCCACAGTCAGCTGCCTCTCCTGCCCCGACCTTGCCACCTCCCTCTCATATCTCTCCTCTCCCGTATTGGGTGGCAGCCTCCCCTAGGGAATGTCACCACTCAGGTGGGGCCTGTCACTTTGTCACCAGCTGAGACGTTACGTCATAGTAATAGTAACTTCTGTTTGTCAGGCAGAGCTAAATGCTTTACAAGCATTCTCCTAATAAATCTTTAAACCAGCTCTACAAAGTAGCTCTATAATTACCTCCACTCCACGTATGAGGAATCGGAGCCTCAGAGAAGTGAAAGGATTTGACAGAGGTCTCACAGCTGGTAAACCGGAGAGGCAGGAGCCAAACCTAGGGTCATGCGACTCCAGGGCTCAGGCTATTCACCACGACTGCCATATCGTGTGACTGTGACGGCTCCCTCCAGCGCCCCATGGTTTTCTCTCTGGTCATCTGTAACCAGGTGGTGGTAGGAGATGGTGTTTTCATTGTTCCCAGCCACAACTCATACTTGCCAAGATGTCTCTTAGAGTGACAAGCCTGACTGCTAGCGATTGCATCAGGGTGCTGAGACTAAGAAGTAGAAACTATTATATCTCACTTTCAAGCTCGATTTGGTCTTTCAATTGTAGACCTCCCCCTCTCTGCTCTAGGCCTTCTGATTTTCCTTCTGAGCAGTCTGAAGGCCAAGTTCAGAAAGCATCAGTGAATAGCTTAATTTTTTTTTGTTTTTTGGGGGTTTTATTTTGAGGAAGATTAGCCCTGAGCTAACTACTGCCAGTCCTCCTCTTGTTTGCTGAGGAAACCTGGCCCTGAGCTAACATCCGTGCCCATCTTCCTCTACTTTATATGTGGGACGCCTGCCACAGCATGGCTTGCCAAGTGGTGCCATGTCCGCACCCTGGATTTGAACCGGCAGCCGCCGAAGCGGAACATGTGCACTTAACCGCTGCGCCACTGGGCCGGCCCAAGAGCTTAACATTTTTGTTGAGCACAGAAATATCTCGCTGCTGCTAAATCTTAACTTGCTTTTTTTTTAGATTTTATTATTCCTTTTTCTCCCAAAGCCCCCCAGTACATAGTTGTGGGTCCTTCTAGTTGTGGCATGTGGGATGCCGCCTCAGCGTGCCTTGATGAGCAGTGCTATGTCCACGCCCAGCATCCGAACTGGCAAAACCCTGGGCTGCCGAAGCAGAATGCACGAATTTAACCACCCGGCCATGGGGCCGGCCCCCTCTTAACTTGCTTTGAGAGTAATACTTCGAATTACACTGGCTTAAGATTTCTGCAAATCTTTTTCTTTTCCTAAAGAAGTTACTCCAGCTCCTTTCTTCTTTATATTTAAAGCTTCAGGGATTTCATTTAGTTATAATTTCATTTAGTTAAATGAATAGGGCCTTCATTTTTCAGCTCACTACTCATAGCCAGAGCAAGTTTCAGCAAGAAGATATTTTTAAAGATATGGAAGATTAAAACTTCTACAGTTGCTGCCAATAGAAGAAAAGATTTTATCTTCATTTGTTACGGCTGTGAACTTGAAAACTTAAAAGGAAATTAAAATATAAAAACAATGGAGTCAGATGAGCCTGAGGTCAAATCTTGGCTCTCCTGCCTAACAGCTTTGTTATCCTGGACTCATTCTTTAACTTCTGAGCCTCTATTTCCTAATCTTTAAAGTAGGGATAAAATAGTACTCGCCTCCTAGAGACTAAATGAGCTAATCGATGTAAAGCCTTTAACAGAGTGCCTGGCATTTGGTAAGTGCTCTGTAAATATTACCTATTATTTTTCTCTTTCACTTACAAATATGAGAATCTTTACTGAAAAGAGTCTTAGAGATCATCTAGTTTCATTTCCTTGTTTTACCTCTAGAGGAGCTTAGGCTCAAGGACGTTAACGCTGGTTGTCCAAAGTAAAACATAAAAGAACAATCTTGTTAAGGACGGCCTTTTGCCCTAAGTGGCAGAGGAATTGCCAAAGAAAGAAAGACAAGTCAGGTGATCTTACTTACATTTCATTTTGTCACTGATTGCTTTGTAAATGTCAATGAATCACTTTTTTAGTAAATAAAAATAGAAATCATGAAGGTTAGTCAAGGTTGCCTGAAACAGATGCTCTGGATTCCTCCCTTCCTCTCTTATTCTCTGTGTCATTAGGGGATAGTGAGGTGAGAGGGATACAGCGTGGTGTTCGGTTACTCTCGTATAGTCATTCATTGATCATGCCTTGGTGGTTTGTATTTCCTGTGGGCCAGGCCCTTCAGGGAATCCAGCGATGATTTTCTAGGAGATATTATTTAGCCTCTCTGAAGAACGTACACTTGTTCCACATTGTTTAAGTTTCTACCACACTGTGGCTTATTTTGTCCATTCTATTTCAGTGCCATGAATCTGGACAAATTTGAGAAAGGCCCCAGGGAAATTTTTCATCCTGAGATACAAAAGGTAACAGAGAATTGTATGCTTCGTAATTGTGTAAGTTTGATCACAGTGGTTGATTAGAACTGACGGGTCCTCAGGGATTCTTAGCCGAGGGTACCAACTAGAATCACCTGTGGGCCTTCGGCAATGTCCTCGTGGAGACCCTCACACCCGAGACCCTGATATGCTGGGTCTAAGGTAGAGGCTAGCGATCTGTATTTTTCAGAAGTTCTGTGGGTGATTCTGAGGCATAGCCGCACTGAGGCCCGCTGGACTATGTGGTCCTCGATCCCGGAACCTAAAGGGTGCATGTTCAGAAGGATCTTATTGCCTTAAAAGTTAGTGATGTAGAATTGTGTGGAATGTAAGGTTTGGGGTTTTTTAAATTAATAAAATACAAACTGTGCTTATTGAGCTCTAACTCGTGTAGAACACTGTGCTGGGTACTGTGGAGGATAGAAGGTGCCCAGAAAGCCATCCTGTTTTCTTAGGACTTGCTCTTAAGGGGAAACGGTCTGCCCTGGAAGAAAAAAAGTTTCGAGTCATAATCTAGGGAATGATCCATCAGAAAAATGTCAACCAAAGTTTTGTCTTGCACTTTCAATCAATTTAGCTTTGAAATTCTCCCCTTGAAACTGCTAAACGCAGCCGTCACTAGTCGCGTGCCAGTTCTGTGTCAAAGCTGAGCTTGCAGGAGAGGGGAATGCCAGGGCCGGGTGACAAGGACGAGCTGGAGAGGCAGGCTGGGATTCTATCCAGGAGGCGGCAGGGAGCCAGTAGTCTCTAAGCAGAGGAGCATCATGCTTAAATCTGCTTTTTAGGGAAATATCTCAGACACGTGAGGAGGATACATGGGAGCGTACCTTTGCTCACATACCTTTAAAATACAGTTAGCTTTTAAAATGAAGTCATTGGCTCTCAGCTTACCCCGAATATGTGTACCTGTGAATTCCCCATATCTTTGGTTTTAATTTAATTTTTAAAATAGCGTTTGTACCCTAACTCAACCCCAGAAGGAACTAAGGCAAAAATGAGTGTAAGTTAAACTTTCAGCCATGCTATGCTTAAAAGTAATTCTTTCTTTCTTTCTTTCTTTTTATTGGGGTAACATTGGTTTATAAATTTCAGGTATACATCGTTATTTTTGTATCTCTGTGTAGACCGCATCATGTTCACCACCCAAAGTCAAGTTACCATCCATCACCATATGCACACGCCCTGTCACTCCTTTCGTCGTCCTCCTCCCTCTCTCTTGCCCCTCTGGTAACCACCAGTCTAATCTCTGTATTTAGGTGTTTGTTGTTGTTTTTATCTTCTACTTATGAGTGAGATCATATGGTATTTGACTTTCTCCCTCTGACTTATTTCACTTAGCATAATACCCTCAAGGTCCATCCATGTTGTCACAAATGGCACGATTTCATCTTTTTTATAGCTTAAGAGTATTCCATTTTGTACATATACCACATCTTCTTTATCCATGCATCCTTTGATGGGCAACTTAGGTTGTTTCCAAGTCTTGGCTATTGTGAATAATGCTGCAGTGAACATAAGGGTGCATATATCTTTATGTATTCGTGTTTTCGTGTTCTTTGGATAAATACCTAGAAGTGGAATAGCTGGATCATATGGTAGTTCGATTCTTAATTTTTTTTAGGAATCTGCATAATATTTTCCATATTGGCTTAAAATGGAAACTGGTGACTGCACCAGTTTGCACCCCCACCAGCAGTGTATGAGGGTTCCCTTTTCTCCACATCCTCACCAACACTTCTTGTTTCTTGTCTTGGTAATTATAGCCATTCTGATGGGTGTGAGGTGATATCTCACTGTAGTTTCGATTTGCATTTCCCTAATAATTTGTGATGTTGAACTTCTTTTCATGTGCCTGTTGGCCATCTGTATATCTTCTTTGGAAAAATGTTTGTTCAGATTTTTTGCACATTTTCTAATTGGATTATTTGTTTCTTTGTTGTTGAAATGTATGAGTTCTTTGTATATTTTGGATATTAACCCCTTATCAGATAATATGGTTTGTAAATATCTTCTCCCAGTTGTAGGTTGTCTTTTCGTTTTGTTGGTGGTTTCCTTTGCTGTGCAGAAGTTTTTTAGTTTGGTGTAGTCCCATTTGTTTATTTTTTCTTTTGTTTCCCTTGCCTAGTGAGACATAGTATTTGAAAAGATGCTGCTAAGACCGATGTTGAAGAGTGTACTGCCTATATTTTCTTCTAGGACTTTCATGGTTTCAGGTCTTAAATTCAAGTCTTTAATCTATTTTGAGTTAATTTTTATGTATGGTGTAAGATAATGGTCTCCTTTCATTCTTTTGCGCGTGGCTGTCCAGTTTTCCCAACACCATTTATTGAAGACTTTCCTTTCTCCATCGTATGCTCTTGGCTGTCCAAAAGTGATTCTTTATAGCAAATTTTAAAACAAGTTTGAATTATAAATATGCCAGTACCAGTGTGTCTTTATTACTTCACTTGTGCAGATTCTCATTCTTAATCCTGTCCTTCTTGGAGCCTGGATGTGATCCCCAGACACTGGGGGCCAAAACCCACAGCGCCCACTCTGACGCTTCTTTCTGCATCTTCCTGCCAAACAGATTCCCTCAGCAGACTTTGTCTGCTGTCTTCCCCATCTGCTGTCTCTCTTCCACAAAATAAGAAGACAAGAGAACAGACTAGAGCAACCTTCTGCCTATTTATGTCATGCCTCCGTGCCTGTGTTTTACCAAACAAAAGACACTTTCACGCCTTCCCTGTTTGTGTTTTGACTTTTTTCCCCTTAACAAGGAACAATTCACAAGCTTTCCCTCTGTCCTCTGTGTGTGTGCACGTGAGTGTGTAACTTAGCACGAGTTTCAGTGCTGTCATCAGGCTTCTGTGGGTTTCCCTGAAGAAGGCTCGAGCAACAGGCTTTAGGTGTAGGAGGAAGAGCGCTTACAAATCATTGGAGCCAAAAAGTCAACAGGAAATAAGCCATTGGCATTGTAAAGAAGGCATCTTCCACCAAGCGGGAAGGTGGCTGATGCTATTTAAAAACGTTATCCGTCTGTTTCTGGCTGCTATACTGTAATAACATTTTTCTTAGCCAAAATCTTGCCAGCAGCCATGTGTGATAATCTAGCTTTAAATGGATAGAGAAACCTAGGTGTCCATGCGTTTCTTCCCACTGCCATACGTCATCTTTGTTTATAGACAGCTGTGGTATAACATGACTTTCCTAAATGACCAGGTATTTTATAAAAACCTGCAGAGCTAAATTTGAATTTTTTAAGCACTTCTAGGGGAAAAAAAAGTGTTGTAAACTTTGGTAAACTGAAGCTTGGCTTTCACAGAAAATCAAAATAAAATGATCATCGGTAACGATAGACATAACTCTTCGAACTTTATTTGACAGGACTTGCTGGTTCTTGAAGAGCAAGAGGTAAGTGGTTTTCTGAGCTGTCTGTTCCCGCTCTGCCCCGCCTCCATGTTGATCACTGTGCTTCTCCCTTCACCGTGAACACGACCTTTTCTTTCCGTCAAACCTCCACATGCATTTGCACAGTGTGAGTCTCTTATCACTGAAAGACTTTACTGACATATTTTTTCGAGGTATATTTCAGAATTTTCTATGCAGCTACCTATAAAGATATAAAAACAATCAAGCTACTTAAATCTGCTTGGAAATATTCAAATTGTAACCTCGCGATCAGGGTGAGTAATGAGGTTTTAATGATCGTTAAATTAAAGATAGGGTGTTTGTGCTTTATAAGCTCACTCGATTTACAGATTACCCTGTTTCATGTTTCCATTGTTGCCCCGCTTTAAAAAAATATATTGGGTTTTCTAAGTACATAATGAATATAACAAAATATCCCAAGTATTATCAATAGGCCATTGAGTAAATAAATTATAGTTTGTGCCTACTGTTCCTCTCAGTAAATGGCAATATCATTCCTCCAGTCGCTCAGGCCAGACATGGAAAATCCTTAACACCTCTCTTTCTCTCACGCCCCATATTTAATCCATCAGTACATCCTGTTGACACTTCTTCAGAATACATCCCTAATTCAAACATTTCTCAACGCTTCTACCATGACCGCTCTCATCCATTGACACCACCCCCATCATCTGTGGGGACCACATTGGACTGTGCGGTGTCTTCACCTCTTCTCCCTGCTTTCACTCTGGCCCTCTGCTCTCTCCCTCTCCAGCTCCTCCTCCACACTAACCACACTGACTTCCTTATCCTTCCACCTCCCCGAGAAGAGCCTACTGTTCCCCCTGCCCAGATGCTCTTCCGCAGATGTCCCCATGGGTCACACCCTTGCTTGATTAGGATCCCTGCGCAGAGAGGCCTTCCCCTGTCACACTGCCTAAAATAGCACACTCTGCCCTTCCATCCTCTGTTTTTCTTCTTAATGAGTGTATTTTCATTTATTTATTTGTCATCCGTTGCCCCCACTAGACTATAAGCACCATGAGAGCAGGGACTTATTTTTGTTCACTGCTACATCCCCAGATCCTAGAACAGTGCAGCTAGAGGACGCAGAGTCAATATTTGTTGGTTAAGTGAATTAGGTATTGACTGACTGAATTATGAAATACTATGATGCCATTAAAAAGAATAAGGTAGACCTTTATTTACTGGCATAGAAAGATTTCCACGACATAGTATTTACTGAAAAAAAACAATTCACAGGGCAGGCAATACTTAGAGTAGAATCCAAGTGGTTTTTATAAACAAAGATTTATATGTATATTCATTCATTCCTTCATTCATTCACTCAACAAATATTTATTGAGCTCCTACCATGTGTGTACCATGTACTGTTTGAGGCATTGGGCATATATTGATGAACAAGACAAGGTCCCTTCTTCACGGAGCGTCCAATCTGGTGGGATAAGACAAACTAAACAAGTAAACAAACAGACATAGACATGGTAATATCGATCGCCCCAAGAGCTGTGAAGGAAGTAAAACAAGGTGGGTGATATGGATAGGGGGTAGAATTTCTACATTGAACAAAGAGGAAAGGATTCTCTGAGGCAACGACATCTCAGCTGACTCTCAACATATCAATGTAAGTGCAAAGAAGTGGGCTGGAAGGATGCACCCCAGATTGTTGGCAGGGTGACTTTGGAAGGAGAGTGAAATGTAGGGTGGGACGAGGCAGAGAGCGGGCCGAGGGAGACAGCTACTTCTTTATTTATGTATTATCCGTGTATGAATCATGCTTGTTGCTAAAGAACTCATGAACTCCATGTGTAATTTGTAGAAGGCAAAAAACAAAAGTAATACACATTTCTGGCAAACATTTGAAAAATACAGAAATGCACAAAAGATAAAAGGAAAATATCACCTACAATCACAGAGAAAACTAGTATTGGTATAGTATCACATTTGGGTATATATGTTTGGTATATTTTATGTAAAATTAGGATTATGCTATATACAGTTTTTATGTCTCAAAATTACTCCATTAATTCACAGGTATTTATTGAGCACCCACTGCGTTCATGCACGTGCCTGTTGGGACAAACAAATACAGAAATTTATGCGTGGAGAATGTGAAAGCTCCCCCTGCTTTGCCACTTCCACCCTCCCTCGAAGAACCCCTGTTCGCTGTTGGGTGTACATCCTCTCATACTTTTTTTGGATCTCCCAAATTTTGAAAAAATAAGTGGCTGATCTCTTTATTTCTCAATTTTATTTCCTTACTAAGGGGATATTTGCTCGAAGCCACAAGAGCATTCGTTACAGTGTATTTGAGGAGGTGTGAGCAACGGTCACCATCTTTCAGAGCTTCCCTGAGAGCTGTGTGGCCAAGGCGCTCCTGTTTAATCTGCCACCTCCTCAGCTAGGAGCATTTATCCCAACTCTGCCCTATTATGGTGATAAACTGTCAGCTGCAAAAATTGGGCAGGAAGAAAGTTAATAGACAACACTAGTGATGTTCCTGAAAGGTTAGCTATTTGGTTAAGTGTTGTTGGTGTCCTGAAAGCATGTTTTGTTTGTCTACTGCATAAAGAGGCACCCCCAGGGGAGAACGTGGCTTCCTAAGCTGTAATACACATGGAGAGGATGAGAGATATGAAGGAATATATGAAACATAGACATATGGAGGCATTGCCTAAACAAAAGTAACAAGGAACCAGGGGTGTCCAGTTTTGAATCAGGCCATCATTTCTTTCTTTCTTTTTCTTTTTTTGCTGAGGAAGATTTGCTCTGAGCTAACATCTGTTGTCAACCTTCCTCTTTTTGTATGTGAGCTGCCACCACAGCATGTCTACTGATGGATGAGCGGTGTAGGTCTGCACCTGGGACCCTAGGCTGCCAAAGCGGAGCACGCCGAACTTAACCAGTAGCCTACCAGGGCTGGCCGCAGGCCATGGTTTCTTGATTTCAAAAGATTCTTCTGGAATCACAGAGACTTTAGTTTCTCCTCCTGCTTCACTTTCCTCAAAAGAAATATAATTGCTAGCATACTATTAATTCCCAAGAAAGTAACTACACATTGATTTATAATCATACTGACTTTTGTCTCATAAAACTTAGAACTTAAAAATTAAAAGTCCCATACAGGTAGGAATTACAAATATGACGTATCTCTTTAGTGAGTGTCTGAGCAGGACTTAAGTCCCAGGAAGACCAGTGTGCATGGATTCGCTCCACCAGTCGCCTCCCTCCGGGGGCCCGGATCTGGTCTTAGGACCTTGAGAGCTCCCTCTCATCCCCCAGGATCCAGTGCTGCAAGCAGCAACCAGCCTCATGAAGGACTAACACTGCTAGGTTGAGTGGTTTGTTAAAACTGATCTGTGATAGTTAAGTTAAACTACCCGAATTAAACTATCCCCTCCTAAAACGGCCCTCCTAAAAACTGTCTCCTCCAAAAATGTAATCCATTATGTTCAGTGATACCTTGATTTCTAGAGATGGGTGAAAACTCTGTGTTAGTCACTGGGGTCATTTGGGAAGCCCAAGAAACAAAACTACCTAAATGAGTCCTCTAAATAATTTCAAGTACTTAACAAGGCCTTGCAACACCAGTCTTTCTGGAGTCTCCTTCTGAAGCGAGAGGGGTCCTCAGCAAGGGTTCTGGTAGCATGGTGCCAGTCACAGATAAAAGCTTTTAAAAGCTTTGGGGAATGATCAAGCCCCATTTCTGCTTGTGGCTCTCAGCTTCACTCCTGAGGAGACTATGCCATGGTATTGGCAAGAGCGCTGGATCAAAAGTCAGGAGACCCGACTGCCAGCTCCACTCCTCACATTCACTTAGTAGGAGCCTTGGGCAAGTCTCGCCCTCCCTGGGCTTCAGTTGTCCTGTCTGTAAAATGAAAGTGTGGATTCAGTGGACCACAGGGTCCCTTCTGGTTCTAACAGGCTGTTAGTTCATGGCTTATTGCTCCGCTCATTGACCCAGTCCTTCTGCCCTTAGCTTGCTAGCTGTCTGCTCAGCTGGACCTGATCCTGGGCTCCTGACAGTCTGCTGGTTTGTTCTCTAGCCCAGTGGTTCTCAACGTGGGGCCCTGGACCAGCAGCATCAGCATCACTTGGGAACTTGTCAGAAATCCAAATTCTTGGGCTCTCACCGGGAGCTACTGAATTGGAAAGTCTGGGAGTGGAGCCCAGCATTCTTAAAGAAGCCTTCCAGGTGATTCTGATGCCTGGTTAAGTTTGAGAACCACTGCTTTAGTCTCTGCACTATTACTCCAAGAGGGTCATGTGTCAGACCCCAAGCTACTGTAGGTGCTTGTCAAGGGGCCGCTAAGAACGGAAGAGGTGCTGGGGTCTTGGAGATATGTGATTGCTGTCATCATTTCCAAAGTGGAGAAAGAAAGGTTACAAACCATAGAACCCTAAAGTGAACAGAGATCCCTGACAAAATTCTAAGAAACTTACCAAAAAACTGGTTTGGGAAGAAGATTTAATCATTTGAAAGCCACTCGTGAAAAATAAGTTGTATCTGACCAGTTTTGTTTCTTTTCTCGTTTATTATGCACACAACCATTTACGCCGTGAATATTTATTAATCCTGTCCACGTACCCAGCACTGTGGTGGGCACTGGAGAGTCAATGGAAAGCAAGACATAGATGATCCTTTTTTCATGGGACTCATGTTCTAACGGTAGAAACAGACAGATAGACAAGTTCAACAAAAGAATTGCAGAGTGTAAATAGCACTCTGAAGACAATAAACAAGATGCTATGATGGATAATAACAGTGGGGAGGCTGACTTTATACTGGGAGATCAGGAAAGACCTCTCTAGAAATTGACATGTGAGCAGAGACATGCATGATGGGAAAGAGCCAGCCGTAGAAAGAGCCATGGAAGAGGTCCAGGCGGAGGGACCAGCTTGGGAGTGTCCTCTGTCTTCCTCACTCTACATAGAAAACCTCTGTTAGTGATGGGTGTGCATCTATCTCGTGGCTATGCTGGGGTCATAAAAATGTGCACAAGCACAGCCTTAGACTCTTGGGTTTTCAGAGTCTTAATTCTCCCAGATCCAGCTGTCCTGAATCCTGGCATTCTGCCTTGCCCTTCCACCTCTGACCCATTGGCCAATGCTTTAAACACTTTGTTCCTTGTCTGCCCCTTAATTGACCAAGAATTCCCCCATCTGGGTCAAACAGCCTGTCAAAGGTTGATTCTCTTCCAACCTCAAACCTTTTTTTATTATTAAATACTTCAGGCATACAAAAAAAGTGTAGAGAATAATATAATGAAGACCTACAAACCCTCTACCCAGCTTTGAAAAAAATATATTAAAAATGCAGCTGAGCTCCCTTATCCCATGCCTCTCTCTCCCTTGCGTGTGTGGGCTGTTCCCTTGAATTTGGTATTTATCATTCCCACAGGATCAGATTTTAATCCAGTGTTGAGAATGGTAGATGGAACATTTGTACTAGCTACTTCTTAATTGCCTTTTTTCCCCTCACGTCTATTTTGTGACTTCTTGAGCTTAAATATCTTTAGGAATTGGGGGAAATGAGCTTTTACAATAAATTGCCTACAGTTTCCATTTCTGTTTTTAAAAGAGTCCATAAGATATCAGCCTAAGATTGTTGTGTTCAGCTTTGAATTACGCTGAGCTCTCCTTTGTGCTCTGGGGTCTGGACTGCTGCTGAGGGATTGATCAGAAGATGGTGCCAGTCCTGTGGGTTCCTGTGGGCTATTTATTTTGAGCACTGTTTTGCTGCAGAATGGAGCTGGCATCCTGCAGACACCATTAGTAATGAAATTACAAATGAGTTAACTCATATAAAAGCGTAGTCTCATCTGTAAGCTATGAAAATCTATAAAAGGAAAGGAATGATTGTTGTTAATATTGGTCAAAATTGAGATGGAGAGGAGGAAGTAATCCCCCAAGTATCCATTCTGGTCACTCTGCTTTTCTTGCGTCGTGAACAGCGTGCCTCATAACGGATGACGCATGCTTTGATGATAAAGTGAAATTCAACACCTTCTGTTGTCTTGTTGTAAGGGCTCTGTGAATTTCAAGTTTGGGGTTCTTTTTGCCAAAGACGGGCAGCTCACTGACGATGAGATGTTCAGCAATGGTGAGTTCTCCTCCTCTTTTCTGCTAACAGAAACCCTGTTCTGCCTTGCTGCCATTTTAACAATCCAAACTGAACTTGCCTGTTGAGTTGGAGTCTTTAATACAAGGAAACAGCCAGTAGTTTTACGAAATTTTAGGGTGAATTTTGTAGGGCAGTTGTTGCCCACTTTCATTCATTTATTCACATGACAGATATTTATTGGTCACCCATTGTGGACCAGGCGCTGGCGCCAGAGACGCAGCCTAACTGGATGACTACATGGGGTTTGGAGAATTTGGTCTGCATAGTCTCAGTAGCAGTGGGAGATTTTTCTCCATGATTTTTATGGTTGGGAGAATTATAAAAGGGTGCCATTTTCCTGTTATTTAGCACTTTTCATGTGAAATACCTGATTATTATTAATGAAAGCAGTAATCATGTTTTCATTTTACAATACTGAACACTTGGGATCCCAGTCTGGCAGTGGTAAGGTGGCTTAGCCTGATCCTGTAGTCTTCCTTTCCTTGGATTCCTGGGAATTGTGGACCCTGCTGCGTGGTCTCCGAGAAGAAGGAAATGTGATTTCTCCCTTATGTTTACCTCCTGCACACACCTGCAGAGCCTACTTAATTTTCAAGTGATTTCAGTGCGTAGTTGGAAAATGAGGACTTGTTGATACTCGTGCTTTCTTCATACTTTCCCTCTTCCTACAGAAATCGGAAGTGACGCTTTTCAAAAATTTTTAAATCTCCTGGGTGACACAGTCACTCTCAAGGGCTGGACAGGCTACCGTGGCGGTCTGGACACCAAAAGTAAGCTCGCTTCCTCGTCTATTCTGTTGTAATTTGTACAACTTTTGCTAGTCAGCCTGCTCTTTATTTGAATTTATACCCAAGATGGGGAGGGGGCAGACGAGAGAGGATGAGAGGGAAGTCGATCTTGACACCCAGTCTGACACGGGTCACTGGACACATTTGGTGGCTACACTGAGCTTTGCAAGACCAAATGAGCCCTCCCAGCCCCTGGGTGGTGGCAGGAGTTGTGGTCCGCCCGTAAATGCTTACTGTTGAGCACCTCTGTGTACCAGGGCTGTGCTAGGCTCTGGGGATACAGCAATAGACAAACCAACAGGGTCCCTGCCTTTCTAGGAGTTTATAATACAGTGGACAACACAGACATTAAACAGATAATTATCAAATAGTTTAGTGCTAAGTACTTAGAAGAACTAAGAAGAAAAGGTACAGAGTGCCAGAGGACATTTTTGCCTCATCTGTAAGGTTAAAGAAGGCTTCCCGGAGGGAGTGATGAGTAGGAGGAATTTGAGTGTCTTGAGGGGAGGAGAGAATTCCAAGCAGAGAACATCTGTGAAGTCCCTGAGCCAGGAAAGAGCATGTGGTGTTCTAGAAACTAAGAGAATACCTTTATGGCTGGCGGGAGCGGAGGGAGCAGAAGGATGCAGTAAGGACTGGGGAAAGGGGGAGGGGGATTCCAGAGGGAGTTTGAGAGCACATTAATAATTTTGGATTTTATTCTAATGGAATTGGATGTCATCAAAGGGCTTTAAGTAGGAGCGTGATAGGATCAGATTGCACCTTTGAGCAGAACATGCTGGCTGCAGTGTGGAGAATGGTCCATCGGCAGTTAAGAAGAGGGACCAGTTAAGAGGCTATTGCAACTGTCCAGACAAGAGCTGGTGGTTGCCTTGGCTGGAGAGAGGCTGGGAGGCTGGAAGGGAGAGGAGTGGACTGATGCAAGAGCCGTTTTAGACGTAGAATGGGTAGGCTCTGCCCATGGCTGATTGAACATCGGGGATAAAGGGGAACAAGACGTCACAGAAGACACCTGGGGTTCTGGCCTAAGCAGCTGGGTGGGTGGTGGCCCCAGCAGTGAGACTGGAAACATTTGAGGGGAAGCAGTTTATGGGAGGGGATCTGAGGGCCAAGGTAGACAAGATCACGAGTTTAGATTTGGAATCACGTGCCATCTTATCATTATATAGCATTTCTAGTTTTTTCCTGTGCTTTTACTTCTGTTATTTTATTTGCTCTCCACAGTCAGTCCTTGAGGTAAGCCAGGCAGGTGATGCAAGGCTCATTTGGCCTAAATTTGAGAGACTTCAAATCCAGGCACCCTTACCCACTGGGAGCCTTATCCCTCCACCAGCCACATCGGCATCATTTCACAGATTCGCAAGGTGGGGAAGTCAGGCAATTTGTGAGAATTGCACCATGAGGAGCTTAACTGGCAGATGCAGGATGAAGTATTTGGTCCCAGTTGTCAGGCCCCAGCTTCACCCCGACAAGCTGTGTATGCACTTGGTGAATCATGGAATGCGTGCAAGTTCATCCTCCCCTTGCCGACTCTCTGTGTCTCTGTAGGGTCCTTTGAGCCCTTGCTATGGCCAGGCGTTCTGCCAAGCATCTTACGAGTAGAATCTTGTTGAGGCTTCCCAACATCTCTAATAGGAGTTAGATACTATTCTTATCCCCATTTTCAAATTAAGACAGAGGCTTCGAGAAAGGTGAGGTAACTCATCAAAAGGAACATAGCTAATGAGAACTTGAACCCATGTCTTCCTCACTCCAAAGCCCGTGCTTTTAACCACCAGACAGTTCTGCCAGTGAGAGTCTTCCTTTTGTTTTATGGACGTACTAGTCATTTGTGTGTCATCTTGTGTTAATTTTGTCCTGTACACCCGCGGTAACTGGAAGGCAAGGAGTTGTAACACATTCTCCTTTTTAGCCCAGGTTTCTCCTGACCTAGTCTACTCCAAGGCAAGGCATGAATCAGACAGCAAGGGGCTTAGCGGGGGAGGAAGGAGTCTCTCCACGTGGGCAGGAGCCTTGCATCAGTTAGAGGATGATCCGTATTGTTGCTTCCACTCAGGTGGATAGTCCAGAACGGTCTTTGGGAATGTACTAACTGTGTACTATATTCCTCCAGTCTGCAAGTAGAGACTGCTTCCTCCTGGTCCCAGAATTCTCTGTGCGCTAAATGCATGTTTGTGTTTTACAGACGATACCACAGGGATCCATTCCGTTTATACTGTATACCAAGGGCACGAGATCATGTTTCATGTCTCCACCATGCTGCCATATTCCAAAGAGAACAAACAGCAGGTACGTGTGAACACAGGCTCTTTGAGAACACACTAAACGCCAAATAGTGACCTGAATGTGGAGAAAGCATCATTAGGATTTCACTGAATCAGAGACTAGATATGTTAATATAGGAGCTGAACTTTAGGCACCAGTTTAGGGATGTTGTTTCCCGTCTGTCTATTTGAACTTTCGACAAGCCTTAGGAAGAACTGATGCTCTCCCCTAAAAGAAAGAAAGGGTCAGAAGTAGTAGGGCACCTGTGTGTTTGTGTGTGAACTTGTGTGCGTGTGTGTTTGCGTGTGTGTGAGTTTGGTTTTATAAACTGCTGAGAGACAGTTTTCTCTCTCTGTGACTTCTCTCAGTGTGACTTGTGTCTTGTCAGAATAAGACTATCTGGGAATAAAATGAGTGGGTCTTGAGTAATAGCGGGCAGGTGTTTTTCAGGTTAATGCAGGAGATTAACGCTGAGTGTCTGCGTGGGCTGTGCCATGTTGGGAAAAAAAACTAGCTGAGGCACTCCTCACCCAGCCCAGAGATTGGCCATTTTCAGGAGAAAAATTTCCAGTTTGTTGGAATTTAGATATAACAGCGACACATGCTGCTGGATTTTGAAGGATTGGGGAGTTCATTGTAACTTTTTGTTACATTCTTATCCCTTTGTTCCACATTGAAGGCATCTGTATGAATAAATATCACAAACATAAATGGACAGTTGGGGACCGGCCCGGTGGCACAGCAGTTAAGTTCGCATGTTCTGCTTTGGTGGCCCGGGGTTCGCTGGTTCGGGTCCCGGGTGCGGACCTGTGTACTGCTTCACAAGCCATGCTGTGGCAGGCATCCTACGCATAAAAAGTAGAGAAATACTGGCACGGATGTTAGCTCAGGGCCAGTCTTCCTCAGCAAAAAGAGGAGGATTGGCAGCAGATGTTAACTCAGGGCTAATCTTCCTCTAAATAAATAAATGGACAGTTCTTCAACAAGGATTTGTGAGAAATATGAACCCAAAGAGGATATGTGATAGGGCTAAAAAAGCTTTTTTCTGAGCACTTTGAATTCTTGTTTCAATAAGACTTCAGTAAGGGGGAAAGACACAAAGCAGATCATCAGGCTAAAATGTGGTGCGACAGTCATGGGATAGAAAGGTGCTTTGAGGACATGCAGGGAGAGGCAGGAAGAGCTAGTTCTGTTTGATGGTTTGGGGCCGGCACAAAGAGCTGGCGGACTGTCTTGCAGGCAGTGGAGACCCCCTGGAGGTTTTCAGCTTGTTGTGATTTTAGACAGCTGACTGTGGGAGACGACAGGTAGAAGCAGGACGTGCCTGGGCCCAGGAAAACTGCTGAAGCGGCTGTGAGTAACCTTCTGCAAGGCTTCTTCTTTATGTGGTTGAGGATACCTGTATTATTGCCACCAGGCTCCACCTCTCAGGAGCTGAAGCTCTAGGGTCTTGGGGTCACATGGAGAAGGGAGACCACACTGGCCTTCCCAGGCACCGTGAATGGCATTGACCTCTTGCATCTCAACAATACCAAGAAACTTCTAGTGAAATATTTTATAATCCTCCTCCTTCCCCAACTCCACACTTTTCATCCCTGTACTTTCACCAAAATTGCCATGTCCTATGCCAGGTAGGCCTCTGCCCAACTCATAAGGCTTTAACTTTATCTTTTTGAGAGGGCTCTTAGCCTATTAAGATGTAGCAGCACTCACCAGGAGCACTGAAATGTTCCCACACGGACCCTGGTGTTCTCAACATCGTGGCTGGCTCCACGGGTAGTGCTTGGCACCTCCACTTGCCACTTGCCCAGCATCAGCAGATAGGAAGAAAATCACAATGATAAACTTGTCTCTGTTACCAGGGAGATACTGCAGGTGGGAAGAGAGACAAATGCAGAATGATAGCGACCTTAGCAGTGCCTCACATGGGAGAACAGAGAAGGACCGCTAACTGGGAACCTCTCTCTACCTGTCTTGGTCTCTTGGGGGCCTAAGGTAACAGTCAAAAAGTCAGACCAGCCAGGCTCATAAAATCTTGGTGGCTTTTTAACTTCCTTACATCTAGAACACTAGTGAAACAGTCCGAGCCACATCTCAAATTTGATTGAAAGAAACACGTTTTCACAAAGCTATTGTAGGTTCTGGTATTACAATAATTTCTTCCATCTGTCTCCTCCCTCTGTCACCATACCCAACCATAACGGGGGAAGGAGAGGTGTCGATGTTTGCCTCTCTGGGTCCTCACCTTCTTCCTAACATCCCCTGGTGTCCAGCACCACTGACGTCGTCTAGTCTCCCAGCACTGCAGACCCGACAGCAGCATCTGGTACCGGATGAAAGCATGAGCTCTGTGATCAGCCAGGTCTGGGCCAAATCCCAGCTCTGCCGTGTAGCTAGCTCTGTGCTCTTGGGCACACTGTGTCCGTTGCCATGCCCCAGGGCTCGGTTCTCGGTCCTCTTCTCTTTCTACACTCATTCACTCCCTTGATGATCTCATCCAGTCTTGTGGCTTTAAATAGCTTTTATATGCCAGTGACACCCAAATTTACGTCTCCAGCCAGACCTTTCTCCGGAACTCCAGACTCAGGTGTGCAACCTTCTCAACTCCTCCACTCGGCTAGACGTCTCAAACCTGCTATGTCCCAAACTAAACTCTGACTCTCTTCCAAACCTGTTCCTCCTGTACTCTTTCTTATCCCAGTTGATGGCTATTCTGTTCTTCTAGTTTCTAGGGCAAAATAACCTGGGAGTCATTCTCAACTCCTCTCTCTTTGTCTTATCCCATTTTCAATTTGTCAGGAAATCCTCTTGGCTCTACCTCCAAATTATATCTAAAATCTGACCACTTCTCACACTTCTGTTACTACCCTGCTCCGAGCCACCGTCATCGCCTGTTGGATGACTGCAGTAGCTTCCTCTCTGGCCTCCCTGCTTTCACTCTGTCCCCTGATGCTGTTTCTCAATCCATCAGCCACAGTGACTCTTTAAAACACAAGTCAGATCATGTTGCTTCTCTTCGCAAACCGTCCAGGCTCCCACTTCACTCAGAGTCAAAGCCGGAATCCTTACAATGGCCTGCAAGGCCCGGCGGGACCTCTAGTCCTCCTCTCATCTCATCGCCCGCTGCTCTTCTGCTTACTCCCTTCCAGTCACATTGGCTTCCTCTCCTGCTCCTTAGAGTCACCAGATAGTGTCCAACTTCACAGCCTCTGTGTTGCCCTTCCTTCTGCCTAGAACTCTCTTCCACCAGATCCCCACTGGCTGACTGGCTCGCCTCCTTCAGATCGACTTCTTGGAAACTGTGAAACTGACCCTGATGGCTCTATCTGAAGCATCCGCCCCCCACCACCAGTGCCCCCAGCCCCCTGACGCTGTTCTCTTCTTTCCACGGCCCTTACACCTCCTAACAAGTAGTCGTACTGTTGTATTATGCTTCCTGTGTAATTTGTGTGCCCCCTGCCAGCGTAAACCCCAAGAGGCAGGGATTTTTGTCTGCTTTGTTCCTGGCACATGGTAGGAGCTCAGTAATTACTTTTTAAAAATATATAAAAGCTTTATTGAGGTACATACTATACAATTCACCCACTTAAGTATGTTCACAAGGTTATTCAGTTGTCACTACAATCCGTCTTAGAACATTTTATTCCCCCAAAGAGAAACCCCTCTCCCCTTAGCCGTCACTCCCCACTCCACCCCTGCCCAGCCCCTGGTAGCTACTAATCTACTTTCTGTGTGTATGGATTTGCCTATTTGGACACTTCACGTCAATGAAATTTTACAGTATGTGGGCTTTTGTAACTAGCTTCTTGCACTTAGCGTGTTTTCAGGTTCACCCATGTTGTAGCCTGTGACAGTATTTCATTCCTTTTTATTGCTGAATAATTTTCTATTGTATAGATATATACCACATTTTGTTTGTTCATTCATCAGTTTATGGATCAATAATTATTTATTTTATTGTGGGACAACATAGACAACATAAAATTTACCATTTTAATCACTTTTTTATTTTTATAGTTCTTTTTTTTTTTTGAGGAAAATTAGCCCTGAGCTAACATCTGCTAAATTACTCCTCTCTTTTGCCAAGGAAGACTGGCCCTGAGCTAACATCCATGCCCATCTTCCTCTCCTTTATATGTGGGACGCCTACCTCAGCATGGCTTGACGAGCGGTGCCATGTCCGCACCCGGGATCCGAACTGGCCAACCCAGGCTGCTGAAGCGGAACCGGTGCGCCACTGGGCCGGCCCCTTGATCACTTTTAAGTATACAGTTCAGTGGCATTACGTACTTTGGCGCTGTTGTGCAACCATCACCGCCCTCCATCTCTAGACGTTTTGTCTTCCCACACTGAAACTCTGTGCCTCTTAGACAGTAATTCCACCGTTCTCCCTCCCTCAGCCCTTGGCAACTACCGTTCTGCTTTCTGTTCCTGTGAATTTGACTAGATACTTCGTATAAGTGGAGTCATACAACGTTTGCCCTTTGGTGTCTAGCTTGTTTCCCTTAGCACAATGTCCTCGAGGTTCATTAATGTTGCAGTGTGTCAGAATTTTCTTCCTCTTTAAGGCTAAGTGGTATTGCATGGCGTGTTTCTACCACATTTTGTTTATCCATTCACCCGTTGGTGGACATCTGGGTTGTTTCCACCTTTTGACTATTGTGAATAATGCTGCTATGAACATTGGTGTACAAATATCTTCTTGAGTCCCTGTTTTGAATTCTTTGGGGTATATACCCACATATGGAATTGTTGGATCAGATGGTAATTCTATGTTTATTTTTTGAGGAGCCTCCAGACCATTTTCCACGACAGCTGCACCACTTTACGCCCTCCCCAGCAATGCACGCGGAGTCCGATTTCTCCAGATCCCCAACAACACTTGTTATTCTCTATTTGTTTTTTTGTGATGGATATCCTGATGAGTGTGAGGTGGGATCTCATTGTGATTTGGATTTGCATTTCCCTAATGGTTAGTGGTACTGAGCATCTTTTCCTGTACTTATTGGCCATTTGTATACCTTCTTTGGAGAAATGTCTATTCAAGTCCTGTGCCCATTGTTTAATGGAGTTATTTGGTTTTTTGTTGTTGAGTTGTAGGAGTTCTTTATGTATTCTGGGTATGACCCCTTATCAGATATATGATTTTCAAATATTTTCTCCCATTCTGCTGGTTACCTTTTCACTCTGTTGATAGTGTCTTCTGATGCACGAAAGTTTAAAATTTTGATGTAGTCCAGTTTATCTATTTTTTCTTTTGTTGGCTATGCTATTAGTGTCATATTCAAGAAATCATTGCCAAAAATAATTTTTTTTTTTTTTTTTTTGGTGAGGAAGATTCACCCTGAGCTAACATCCATTGCCAATCTTCCTCTTTTTTTTGCTTGAGGAATAGTAGCCCTGAGCTCACATCTGTGCCAGTCTTCCTCTAGTTTGTATGTGGGATGCCTCCACAGCATGGCTGATAAGTGGAGTAGGTCCACGCCTGGGATCCGAACCTGTGAACCCTGGGCCACCAAAGCAGAACATGTGGAACTTTAACCACTTGGCCATGAGGCCAGCCCCAATAATTACTTTTTTAACTGAATTGAATTGAAATTATTAGAACCTCTCTAAACCTTGGTCTCCTCATTTGAAAAATGGAAAAAATATCTCATATGAAACAGACAGGGATCCTGTTCCCCAGGAGCTCACAGTGTGGAATAGGGGACACACAGGGATCCATGGAGAACAGGGACTCCTTCTATTTGGCTGATTAAGCTAAGGTCTGTGACAGGGGTTGGCAAACTATGGCCCATTGGCCAAAGCCAACATGCTGCCTGTTTTGTTAAATAAGTGTTATTGGCACACAGCCACGCCGCCCCACGTATGTGTTGTCTGTAGCTGCTTCTGCACCGCAATGGCAGAGCTGCATGGTTGCAAAGAGACAACATGGTCCACAGAGTTGAACATATTTAATGTATGGCCGTTTACGGAAAAAAATTTGCTGACCACAGGTCTAGGAGATAGTTTTAGAAAGGTCAACTGGGGTCAGACTAGGTAGGGCCATTGTTCTCACCAAATATATGCTTCAGAACTAGCTACGGCATTCATAAAAATAGACGCTTGAGTACCATCCCCAGGGAATGCTGATGCGATGCCTCTTGTTTGGGGACCTTTAATGCCAGCCTAAGGAGATGATGAGAGAAGGTGAACGCGATCAGAGCAGAAAATGGGAGAGAATGAGGCCAGGAGGCTAGCTAGGAGGCTTCCATGGAAGGATGGACAAGAGGGATTGCAGGCCTGATTTGGGGAGGAGCGGAGCAGGTGGAGAGGAGAGCCGGGAGACTGGGGGCTGCTAAAACATGGGAGGCAAAAAGCCAAAGATGGCTGAAGTTCAGGGCCCCTGGTCGTGATTGTGGATTGTCGTATTGTGTTCTGTTTTTTAACTCTGTGCAGCTGCCATGTTTGAGTGACCTTCTCAGTGATGTCATTTATGCTTACATCCAGGTGGAAAGGAAGCGCCACATTGGAAATGATATTGTCACCATTGTGTTCCAGGAAGGAGAGGAACCTTCTCCTGCCTTCAAGCCTTCCATGATCCGCTCGCATTTTACACGTATCCTGGGCCTTCGGGAACGCTCCCGTTTAGCGAGCTGTTGTTCAGCCTCACTGGACCTAAAGTGACCCTCAGACCAATGCTGTGCTTGACTTCTTTCACACTGTTAAATTCCTAGACCCACCATTTTGGGTTTTTTCCTCAGCATTGTATTTTTCCCTTTCTCTCTCCATCCCTTGGAGTAATGGATGGATTAATTCTCAGAGAATTCTGAACTTGTGAAATAGCTTCCCCTCCCTCAGATAGTCTATGAAATGAGGGAAACTTCCTACCATCCATCAATAATAAATGAACTAGAAGAATTATAGGTAGGGTATCTTCTGAGAAATTTACTTTAGGTATAAAAACTTGCAAGTTAAGATAAAAAGCCAAAATGATTTTTCTCTGTTAATTCTGAGCCTTAGTAACAGCTGCTGCACTGCTATCTCTTGGAATGTGAGAAATGATGGAATTAGCCATATTTCCATTTGCTTCCCCTCCGCTCCTTCTAATCCTTGTTTAGCGCACACGGCTGGCAGGGTCCCGCTGAGGTTCTCAGTAATGTCCAAGCTCAGCTCACTCAGACAGGCATGGACCTGACATGACCAGCCCAACAGATACCCGGTCGTGGCCCTGTTGCTCTGGGTCAGAGGCCACAACAGTGAGACCCAAAGGTGGTGGCTCTACAAGTTGTACATAATAAGTACAAGGCAACTAATATGCGTTTCCAGAATAAATTCTGGTCATTATTCATGTTCCCTAGAGACTCTAGTAAAAATGTCGGGAGACAGACCATCATAACTCGTTGCATCTGAAAATAGGGTGCTCTGTATTTGACTTATTCATTGTAACCTAACAATATAGTGTGTAAATCTTTAAAAGTTGAAAATTGTCAGAATTCTTCTATGAGGGTAGGGGAGAAAACAGATACGCACCTACACTTTATAGTAATTTTTTTGTTCTCCTCCCTGCTTGCTAAGTGGTATCGTCCTGTGTTCCCTGGGATTTAGGACTAATAATTCCCCCTTCCTGCAGTGGTTCTTGTAGAACAGAAACTTCTCCAGGTGCAGTGCAGGAGGCGGGGAGGAGGTGACCCTTGAGGTGACTGAGAAGTAGTCATTATTATTAAAATTTCCTTTTGTGATACATTTCAGATTTGAGGGTTGGCACATTTGTTTCTGGAAATGGATGAGCATAGTTAATGCGGTTTCCTTCCACTGAGTCTAGGAATGGAAACACTTTGAGGGGTTGATGACTCGTTAGCCCTGGCTAAGGAAAGCTGGGGGTGGGAGACGGTGGGGGAGGAGGAGGAGGAGCAGAAAGAAAGAAAAGTAGGATGGAAGTGTGGTACTGGTCTAACAGCAAAGTAGATTCTGCTGGGAGGCTGCCACCAGCTACGTTGGTTTGTTTTGTCTACCGAAGCCGGAAGGAGAGAAGGGGAAGTGGAAACATCTAAATTGCTTTTCTTTCCAAAATGTGTGAGATGAAATATATGGCTAATTTCATATCGGGATCTTGCTTGTATTTCCAGGCAATAAGAAAATTGCTCTTTTTGCTTTGTTTCCTGCTTAGATGTTTAATAGCTTTATTTATATTGCTTTTCTGAGAGATTTGAAGATTTAGCCCTTCCCCAAAGGATGAGCAGACAGAAGATGAACCTGTGTCTTCCTGGGCTGTCTCTTTTAAAGAAAGTCAAATTTCTATCTCGACCTAAGAGTGATGGGTGCCCTGACCACAGAAGCGCGGGTCTAGATGATTCTGTACAAGGGATTTCCAAAGCACGAGCCGTTGACCGTGAGCATCCGGGCAGTTGATTAGCTTCCTTAACCATCCCCACAGATATTTTTGCCTTAGTGAGGTATGATCAACAAAATGACAATTACAGGTAGGTGATCACTTTCTCTCCATCGCTTGTTCTATTTCTCATGTCTGCTTGTTAATTTGGCATTGATTTTATGAGACTCTCGATATACATATTTCTTGATTGATTTCAAAGGAGTGTCTCACCTTGTAGAACTTTGTCCAAAGCCAACATCTCTTTAGGAAGGACTTGTTCCATATAGTTTTGCTCTGTGCAGTAGACCCAAGGGTCAGGATTGGTTTGGAATTTTATGGTACTTTACAATGGGAACAAATTTGGTGTGTTTCCTCTTGACCCGAGTACCCCCTTTCCTAGGCCACGTCACTGCCTGTTTATCCTTCTGTTCTCAAAAATCAATATGTTAAAAGGTATTATATGTGAGAAGAGCATGAACTTTGAGCCAAATAGATTTGGATTGGGATCCTAGCTCTGTCACTTATTAACTTTGAGGCTTTGAAAAAATTGTTTCTCTTCTCGGAGCCTCAGGCCTCGTCTGTAGAATAAAGGTGTTGATGTTACTGTGGCAGGTTTGGTGAGAATCAGTCGATGCTCTTTCTTAAAATACCACGTACACTGCTGGTATGCAGTGGTGCTCAATGGTGGCCTTTGCTGTTATTCCTGGGGTCCCTGACCTTGCCCGTGGCCTGGTGGGTTGGACCACAAAGGATTCGGGAAGACTTGGCCTCTGTCCTCCAGGACACAGGGAGAGCTGCCTGCTGGCTGAGGCTCTGGGAGCCCAGAGAAGGCACTCCCATGGAATGAATACTCCTAACATATCACAGACGCAATGGGCCAAATTTAAGGTCCAAATATTGGTCATCTTTGAAGAAAAAACCAAGTAATTCTGAAATGTTTTCTACATAGGCTGAAAATATTTTCAGAAGAAAGCGTACCACTCTTTGGCCCACCCTTACCATCCCCCCCGGTGTTTACAGACCACCAGGAATTCAGGGACTTTTTGCTAGTGAAATGTAAGTTTCTATTTTGAAATGTTTTTGCAACGTGTTCTACATCTAACTACATTGCTTCGAATTCTCCCGGGATGCTGTATAAGAAAATACCATTGTTTAAGCATTCTGTGTTCTGTTAATTCTTCACCTGAAATGTGTTTAGTTTTCTGGCAGTGGTGTGTAGGTTGTCTCCTGTCCTCATCTATACCTGCTGTGCTACCCACTGCCGTGAAGTTTATCCACACTCACCCATGCACAATCCCAGAGGGCCTCAAATTTACCTTTCGGCCCAGGGTTCCGATATGACCATTTCTGAGTCTCTGCTTATGTGCGTATCTTTGTCTTTGTCAGAGAGTGGGATGTATGTAGGGCAAAGAGTGGTTATAGATACGTACTTGGGAATAGGAGAGTTGTTAGGTCTCTGTGTGTGTGTGAGAGAGAGACAGACAGACAGACAGAGACAGAGAGACAGAAAATATGAAGATGACGTGAGTAGAACCTGACTGCCCTGGGCTTCACTAGCTGGTGAGTGTACATTTAGCTCCACTGGTAATACCTGAATACCTGACTCTGAGCCTGCATCTTCTGAACCACAAGAGCTCTGCCGCACCCCCACCTGCAGTATCCTGTGGTTGTTATGGCCGGAAGTCCAGCCTGCAAGCCCTGGGGTGCTGGCAGTGCCGCTCATTCTGTGCCCTCTGTGACGATGCTGCCTTCTCTCCTTCCAGGCACTCTGGACACTGCAGCTGCTTTGCTGGCTGCCTCCCCATCCCCCCTGCACCACACATGCATGCACGTGTGCACGAGCACACACACACACACACACACACACACGGAGTCTTTGCCTAATGCTGTCACTGTCTCTGTGTGGTTTTGGAGCATTTGGAAATGCTCCTCTCCTCTCTAGAATCCATCTTGGTCACCTGGCCCCGAGGTAGCACTGATTGAGCCTCACAAAGTCCTTCAGGAGCAACTGCTCCCTCAGCTTCCGGTCTTAACCTCACTGCCATGATGGCCAAAACCAATCCCTCAGGCCAAGGCGAGGGACAGGAGCATGTTATCCCCCCTTTGTCTTCTTTCCCCAGTCTCTCCTTCACAGCCCTGATCATGCATCCTCCGTCAGCATCCACACAACAGTTCCCCTGTCCATCTGCCCATGCAGGTGACACTTGAAGAGATGAGTGTCACTTAATTCCAGGGACCGAAGCTCCCCAGTCCCAGCCACAGCACTTGATAACCTCTGTCCCCTCTGTAAAACCCCTCCAGTCCCTTGTAAAGGTCTCCGCCTGCTTCCAGAACTGCCTTCTGGAGAATGGAGAAATGAACAGCGCCTGTGCTGGGGCTCCCTCTGCTTCCTGGCTGGGCCGCCTGGCTTTGTTATCTCACACGTTTAACCTACGCCAGGGTCCTGGGTAATGTCTCACCCTGACATTAGAAGCAGCAAACGTTGCAAATCTCTTGCATAAGATGCTGATTCATCTCCTTTTCAATATCCACATACCTTATTTCAAATGCTATAGCAGGGGTCACAAACTCACTCGCCTGGAGAGATGGGTGGGGAATATGGAGGAGTGAAGTGGGCCAGCGTGGCACAGTAAGGAGGGCTAGGAAAGCAAACGTTCTCCTCCAGCCAGTTGATGCCATTCGGGAGCATGAGCCCAGTGTTGCCCTTTATTCTGAGTTTTCGAAACAAGCCAGAAATCTGAGATTCTATATGAAATTGCCTGAGTCTTAAAACAGTGGGATCGATGCGTTTCAAGTCCAGAGGATCAGGCAGAGAGCAAGAAATAAACCAGAAACAAGGAGTGAGCAGCAGAGAGTAGGTTTAGCAGCTAGAAGCTGAAATGGTCTTGTACCTGGGCCCAGGAGGTAAGCACTCTTTGTGGAAGACCTGTCGCAGAGAAGGAACCGCTGTGGGCATGTGGTCCTTTAGGCACAGATTGGTTAGTGATGGCCTAGCAACACTAAGGACCCAGCTTGTTAATGGAATCTGTTGACGTAAATGGAACCAGCCAACACAATGACCGTCTTCAGCCCCCTCAGAGGCTTTGGATGAAATGAAATGAAGGGTTCAGTTGATTTATAGTGGAAGATTTGAAAGGGAGATATAATGGAAGAATATGGAGCTGGTTATGAAGAGGCTGTATGGACGTAATGGAGTGTGGAGCCAGGAGGCACCAGGAGGGGCTGATGGACTGGAGAAAGGGGATAAGCCCAGGGATCAGAGGCTCTTTGAATTCCACAGTAGAGTTAGTAGGACAGAGAAAGTAGGCCAGGTAGAAAACTCTGAGATAACAGCAAATGGCATTTCAAGAAAAATCTGGACTTTTTCCACTTATTCAGCTAAAACAAGTCATTTTAAATGGATTTTTCTGGAGTACTAAGGACAAAAAAATCCTCAAACAAAAAATTCCCAGTCACAGAATTAAAGAAAATGGTATACACGCATAGTTTAAAAGATTCCTTAAGAGGTGTCTTGCCACAAACAAGCCCAACTTGCCCCCAGCACACAGATCCTACCTAGGAAATGCCTGTCCCCAAGAAGGTCATTTTTCTGTATATGAACACTGCCCTTCCTTTGTCCCTCTGTAAGAGAAAAATATTAGTTGATATTTATTCAGTTCGATATGCCCAGCACTTTGCTAACCCTTTATACTTATTATCTCATTTAAATTCTACAGCAACCCTAAGGAAATCTGATTATATCCATTTTTCAGGGTAGAAAACTGAGGCTTCAAGAAGCTAAGCAATTTGCTTAAGAATGTACAGATAGCAGCACAGCTGGGATTCAAACCTGTCGCCGTCTTGACTTCAAGCTCCTAACGTCTATTGCATACTTTCTGCTCTGTGCTGTAATGTGTAACCAGACATCCCACTTTATTGACTCTTAGTGTCTGTGGTCCACTTAACTGCCAGCATTTTTTTCCAGAAGAAACTTCCATTAGGCTAATAATCCTAGTTCTCTGCTTAGGCAATTCTTATTTTCCTAACAAAATGCAGCAAATATATATTTAATCCCATTGCATAGCATCCTAGTGGTTTGATCCATGTGTTGGATGGGTGGGTGGATAGGTGGGTAGGTGGGTGGAGGAATGGATGGGTGGGTGGATGAGTAGGATAGATGGGCAGATGGATGGATGGATAGATGGATGGATAAGATGAGTAGAATGGGTAAAATGGTGGATGGGGGCAGGTTGGACGTGTACTAATGAGGTCTTCAGGTAATTAGATGTACCCTCTGCTTAGGAAGCTTGTAGTCCAAAAGGACAGGTAAGATAGACATACCTATGGACTGTGTGGGTTTGTATAGAGAAATGGAGAGTTTTTAACACTCTTCCATGAAGGAAGGGTAATACCGATGGTAATACCAGTGTCGGGAAAGTGGGTGGTGGTCACAGTGAGGAGTTTCCTTGAGAAGGACATTCTTCAATAGCATGTTAATATTTGTAATTCACTTTATATCTTGATTTGTTTTAGTAATTAATGGTGAAAAAGCCACTTTGGAAACCCCGACATTTGCCCAGAAACGTCGACGTACTCTGGATATGTTGATTCGATCTTTATACCAGGATTTGATGCCAGATTTACATAAGGTAAGCTTGGGTCCGTGGTCCTCTTTCTTTCTCATGGGGTCTGAGTTGAGAACACAGGTCCTGGCAGTGAGTCCTGATCAGAAAAGCAGAGGAGTCACCTTGATCCTTGCTGTCAAGACTGGACTGTGGCCACATAGGGGCTGATGTTCTCTCACTGTTAGCATAAGAAGGAGGGGTGTTGAATGTCCATGTGCAGGAATGTGATTTTCATAAAGCCAGGGCCTGAGGAAGTCAAGGTGCAGGCTGGGGGTATAAGTGTCCGTCAGCAATCTCTGGAGCGTTGGAGAGTGCTTTTTGGGGGTGGCTGTCCTTGGGTCCTTGGTGGTACTACTCCACATTACCACGCCATAGAGCTGATGGACAGGCTCGATGTGGGGGTTGTGGAGAAAGACTGCGTGCTTTTTAAGGTTTTCTGGAGACTCACTGGCCAGGCCCATATTCAGGCACTGAAACAAGTACTTACATTTACTGAAAATCCACTCCGTGCCAGCCTCTGCCTAGGCCTGGAGTACATCCACACTGATGAGACCCAGCACCTCCCTGGAGGAACCAGCGCCTCAAGGGCACCCATGCTTTTGGAGGCCTCCAGATTCAGTGTGAGATCACCCGATGTCAGGGACTCGTTAATGTGGAGTAAAATCATTGTTAAGAAGCATTTTCCGCATTTAACAAGGAAGCACAGAACACGTGAGGAGATCCCCTGGAATCCGTGCATTCATAAGCTCCAGGGGAAAGAGTTGCTGATGATGTGTGTGAATAAATGTAGCATCAGCTTTCAGGTGCTTGCCCAGGGGACGTGAAGAATGAAAATGAGCTAACGCTCGTGTAGTCCTTTCCGTTCGGCACAGTGACCAGCACCATTTTGTAGGCACCCCTTGACTGCTGGCTGGTCAGTATGCCCTAACTACTCACAGGGACTGGGCCAGACTAAGCCCAGGGCCCTAAAGAGCAAGCCATAATCGATAATCTGTCAATTCCTTTTTTTCCTCTAAGGTCAAGGAAGGGTACAGAGAGCATGCCAAGATGAGTACGTGATGTCCTTCAGGTCTTAGATGGAGCATCGCTGCCTTAGGCAGGCCTTCCCCAACCCCTAGATGAAGCACGGTCCCCCTGTTAAATGCTCTCAGATACTTCACCTACTTCCGCTTCACAGAAATTATCCCATGTGCCAATCACGTGATCAGTTACTTAGTCTGTTTCTCCTGTTAGACTCTGGACTCCACGAGGACAGACACTGTGTATATCACATGCCCAAATCTGGCAGAGTATTAGGCGCTCAGTCAATACTTGCTGACTGAGTGCACCCAATTCTCTGAGTGTGGTCTGGAAGAGAACTAACATTCACTGAGTATGTGCCCAAGCACTGTGCTAAGTACCATGCATGCGTTACCTCACTCAGTCCTCATAACACACCTGGGAGACAGGTATTAGTCACACAAAGACACTGAGACTCAGAAATTAACTAACTTGCCCAGAGTAACCCAGAGGGCCACCAAGCTGCGCAACTCCAAGGTATCATTCGCACAGAATTCAGTATGTTGTGTTCCAGGGGGCGCCACTCTATGACAGTGGCTTCCCTGGAGCTGGGCAACATGTTAGAAAGTTAGTAAGTAATGGAGCCGCTGGTCCGCTTGATTTCAAAGCCCATGCTGTCGGCCGTTATGCAGTACTGGCTCTCCACCTGCGGCTCTTTTATCCCTAGCAGCTAGCACAGACCCTGGCACATAACATGTGCTCCATAAATGCTTATCGAGTGAATGCATACTGAAGGCAGAAACAGGACCATCTGGACAAATAGGTTTGTGCCTTCGGAGAAGCCAAGGGATGAGACTTGACCACCATTTTTGGAATTTATAACTTGTTTTTCTTTTTTAGAACATGCTTAATAGACGATCTTTTAGTGATGTCTTACCAGAATCGCCCAAGTCAGCACGGAAGAAAGAGGAGGCCCGCCAGGCAGAGTTTGTTAGAATAGGGCAGGTGGGTTTTATTCTGGAACCTTTTTTGCATGACATGTAGTTGTGACTCCCGTCCAAACCAGACGGCCCACCTGCAAACAATGTTATGTTCATGTACTCCTTTAGAGCTCTGTAATTTCTCTTAGGATTGTTGTGGACACCACAAGTGGGATTTTTGATAACTATGTAAGTGTAAGTCTCTGCGGATGTGAGTGAGAGAAGAGCAGTCTTCAGAAGAAGCAGTGCTGCTGGCTGGAAGCAAGAGGCCACCCAGGGCCCAGGCTGGGCTCCCTCTCATCAAGGGAGCATGTACCACTTGCCTGCCTCCTGGGAATTTTCTGAAAAGTGGGGATCCAATTTGGGAAAATCGCCTTGAACTCCTTCCTGGCAGGAGTAAGCACCCAGTGTCCTCACAGAAGACCTGAATTTCCACCCTACTGCTTGGAAGCAGTCATCCCAATTAGGTGGCTCCCAGTCATCACCTTATTCCAGGAGGAGATCCCTCCCCCTTTGCCTCACTCCACGTCACATTAGTATTTCTCACTTCTGGGAGGTGACACAGCCTTCTGCCTTGATGCCATGTCACAACAGAGAGAAGGAGGCATGCCACCACCTGCAGATAAGGTCCTGACCCGGAAGTAGAGAGCTAAACAAGGTGATCAAGGACAGCTTAGAGGCAAAGATAACTTTTTCCCAGAACAGGTGCCCCCTCTCAGGGGCTCTTCACTGTTGGTCCTTAAAGATACCCCGACTATACTTTCAGAGATTCTGATTCATCAAGTTTGAGGAGGGACCTGGGAACTTTTTTCAGTGCTCGTGGTTTGGAAATCACTGTACTGTTATATTGATTCATTGAAATGACAGAAAGCATTTGGGCTAATTTGGGCTGAGACATCGTCATTAGGGCTTCACCATATCCAGCTAACTTCCTTCCTTGTCTTCAATGATAACGCGGTGTGCGAACCTGAAACTGGAGTCTGAAGTGACTCCTGTTTTAGTGAAAAATTTTTTTCAAATCATAATTGTTTCTCCTGTCGTTCTTTTACTGCCTGATAACAAACTTAAAAAGAAACCTCTGTTTTGTAAGGCGCTAAAACTGAAATCCATTGTGAGAGGGGATGCTCCGTCCAGCCTGGCAGCTTCAGGGATCTGTAAGAAAGAGGTGAGTTGATAATACTTTCAAGTTCAACTGTGAATGTCCGTTGTCCTCAATGAAGTTACTGCAGTTCTTGGAAGGAGGTTTGTAGGGCAAGAGGAAGAGGAGCTGGCCTACTGGAGTCCTCAAGGAAGCCGCAGGTAAGGTTGGGTAGGCGTTTAGTGGGAGCCTCCTTATTTCTATAGCATGCACGTGCCTTTGCATGCTTAAATGGAGCAGAGCTGCTGGACCAGGCCTGGTCAGGCAGACTGGGTGCAGCAATGCAACTCAAGCTTTGCGTGCCTGCAGACCGCCTGGACATCTTGGCCAAAAGCATGTTCTGATCCAGCAGCTCTGGGATGGGTCGAGATTCTGCATTTCCAACAAGCTCTCGTGTGGTGCCTGTACGGCTGACCACAGACACGGTCTATACAGCAAGGCTCTAGGGCAGTGTTTCTCAAGCTGTAGTGTGTATTAGAATCACCCGTGGAGTTTCTGACCCCATAGGTCTGGGGTAGGCCCTGAGGATTTGCATTTCTAACAAGTTCCTCCGTGACGCTGATGCTGTTGGTGCAGGGACCACAGCTGAGAAACCACGGCTTACTCCACAGTTCATGCAGCCAGCCAAAAAATTCTCTGGCGTGTGTGTCTACTTCTCATTTCCACTTCATGTGGAAAAAGAACTAGGTAGTAAACAAGAAGAGAAGAGGAAAAAAAAAACATGTTGCAATATGAACCTACTATTGCAGGATTTTTTATTATAAAGCAATATCCTGTGTATACTTAATTATGTCTAATGTTCAGAATTTGCTAAAATTAGTTAAATCGAATAAATTCAAAGTGCATCACTAGAGAAGTGTCCGTTATAAAAGCAAAGAAGTTACAAATAAATTTACTTTAGCAACAAAGGTATAGATGCTTCGTATCTGAATTGCAGAATCTACACACTTTAAAGTCTGGTTTCAGGAAAATCATGAGCTTAAAATACAGTTGATGCTAAAAACCACAACCAATTTAAGACCAGACCGATGGCCAAGCATCTTTTCCAAAGGTTGCAATAACTCCCACTGTCTGCTTGTTCGTGCACGTAGTCGAATTTGCAGTGTTGCCCACCACATTATAAATCCCATTCCATGTCCCAAATTTAGTAAACCTTATTAATAAGAAGCTCTTAGGCATACATAAAAATGAAACTGTGGAGCTGTAACCTGTTCACCAGTGAGCAAGAAAGGAAGAGCTTCTGTTTGTCGGCTCAGTTCCTGACCTGCCAGCGGACCGCAGGCCGTCCTTGGAGAAACGCTGCTCTAGAGCCTCACGGACTGCTGTGCACTTGGCTCTGCAGAGGCCGCAGTCCCACAGGCTGTCCCCAAGAGTGTTCTATTTCCAAAGAATGGGCTTTGTCAACCTCCTAGGCATCCATCATTTCATGAGCTGTGTTCATGCTCTTAAAGGAGCCAGCGAAGAGTCCTGTGTTCAGGCAGGAAGGCCTGAAAGACAACGTTCTCGCCCTGCAGAATCTGCGCTGAGCCCCTCATGTGGCAGAAGGGTGTCCAGTGCAAGGGCACACGCCATCAGTCCTCAGACATCAGAGTCCCTGGCCCCTTTGAGAACCCATGAAAGCAATGGACGCCCCTCCACACACTAGCCCATTAAAATGTACAAATGGCACATGTATACAACATTTTGAATGCAATTTCAGGGGTTGGACAGACCTCCGTAAGCCCTCCATGGGCCCTCTAGGGCCCTTAGATCTTCTGGGTTAAGAACCCCTGTTCTGCATAACTGTTCTAAACGTGTGTCCTCTGGTGGAGAACATTTTGTTATTAAGAGTTGGTTTTTCTGTCTTGGTGTTACCTAATCCTCTGATGTCTGTGTCTGTCCCCCAGTTGGCATTTATATTGACTTTGCTTTTTCGTGTCCCCCTGCTATAAGTCACAAACTCAGAATTTCCAGAAATCTTCTTGAGGAAATGCCATTCCAGTTAATGACCTGCGCTTCTGTAGCCCTTTCTCGGTTAATAAAATGTCTTCACATTCTTTGTGTGACCTTTTGAGAACAGTCCAAGCCTCACCTTATTAAGCACAATATTCCTTTGGAGGCTTCTAGGTTTCTTAAAGGGGGAACATACTTTTCTAAGATAGCAATAATACACACAGCATTTACCCTCAACCCAAATGCCACCCTTGAAGGTGACCATCACTTCTACTTTGAGTATGCAAGTGTGTGTTCCCCTGGTGCATACAAGCACACCTACACGTGCACACATGGGCTCTTGTACAGCCCTGGCTGGGGCGTCTAATTGAGAGTAAAAGTGAAGATGTAAGACTTCAGCTTGTCCCTGAGAATCTCTAAAACCTTTGCCCTTTGAGGCCAAGCCACGTGCTTTGGAGGGAAGTTAATGGTTCTGTTGAAAATGTCTACAATTCTAACGTGACCCTCTGCACAAGCCCTCCTGGCCCCAGCTGTCCCCACGCAGCTCTGAGGAAGTTCTGATGTGAGGGAGGACTAACTCTTTATGCCTGAAATGAAAATGAAACTACAGAGTTCACATGGTATGAATATGACATGTGGTGAAACACGAGTAGGTTTCATCAGCAGCTCTTGCCATATTCCTACAGACAGATGTTATTTTTTCTTTAAGATTCTGTAGCCCTAAATGAATCAATAAGCATTTTCATATTAAGATAATGTCCATTTCTTTCACTGTGGATGGTTTAATAATTTTGCTGAATCAGCAACACAGGATCTGACCTTTTTTAATAGTGTTTTGTGGGATATCCTTTTATGATGAACTAATGTGAATTCTCAAAAAAGTAGGCACTAATTGGCCTGATTTCCAGGTGTTAAAGAAAAATGTTTGCTTAGAAAACATTACCAATGCTTTCGATTGCCCCCGAGGAGCATTATTACAATATGGAGACAGGTCATGGTGCCAAACCTGTGACTTCACTCTTTTCCTATTACATGCGTATTTGAAAGGAGACTTTTCTTCCTGAGAGAGGGAACTGAGTCCAGAGCCCGTTTAGCTACCAGGGTTTGGAGAATATCCGTGTTGCTGTTTCAGGTGGCATATTGTACATTCCCATCTGGTGGGCCACGGTCTGTTCTTTCTGGTGCACTTATTCTCCAATACTTGTGTTGCCTCGCAGCCTTGGGAGCCCCAGTGTTTCTGCAGTAATTTCCCTCACGAAGCCGTGTGTGCAGATCCCTGGGGCCAGGCCTTGCTGGTTTCCACTGATGCTGGCGTCTTGCTAGTGGATGGTTAGTGAGTAGCTGCTCCTTCAAATGTCTTTATTTGTGTAACTTGTAGTACTCCTAAGATGGGTGACCGCCAGTCAACTCCCTTTAGATAAATGTATCATCAGCAATGAGGTTAGCAAAGTTTCATTTCCTTATAAAATTAACCCCTTGTTTTCAGGACAAGCAGAGGGAATATATTCTGAACAAGCAAGCCGGAGGGTGAGTCGTTCATGATAGGTTTATCTCTTCCCCAGATCTCTCATTAGTGTGCGGTATCAGATGACCTGCAAAAGGAATCTCCTTTTCAGCCAGTACTTATCATGATTCCAACATTTTACCTTAAATCAACAAGGACACGTTATTTAGAGCCACTATCTCAGGGACATGCTCTCTCTCAAAGTGCTTTTTTTGTTTTTAAAAGTTTTTAATTCCAAAAGTACTTGGTGTTCAAAACAAACAGTAAGAATCTGAGATAACCCATTTTTGATGGATATAGAAGCAAAAAGATTTTGATGGCAAGACAGATTGCAACTCAATAGAAAATCAAACCTTTTGACAGCCAGGTAGATCAGCCTGCCTGGGGTGCAGTCAGTTCCACAGACCGGCCTCCAATCGGATATGCCCTTGGCGAGGATACTGTGCAGGGAGTTCAACTTCAGACAGGGATTTACTTTAGAATCAAGTACTGTGTGGTCCCTTCCAGCAGGAGGCCCCTTTGGATTTTTCCAGACTCCTAATGAATGTTAAAGGGGCTAAACCCTGGTACCAAGTCATCTCCTGGGGCTTCAGAGGGAGCCTTAGGCGTAGAGACAGCATCTTCCAAGAGCACGTCCTCCACTGCGCAGAAGCAGGCTGTCCAGTCTCTAGTTACCACAGTGAAGTTTTATGAGAATCCTGAAAACCACACCACCGTGAGAGTGACGTAATGTCCTAAAGCTGCAGCTTCTTCCCACCCTTGGCCATGACCTTTACTCCCTCCTTGGCTCCTGACTTAGCATGTTTACTAAGGACCTGCGATGTGCCGCACCCTGTGCTGGGTGCCTTCTGTAGGAAGACAAAGACGTAGACCAGCCTTTCCAATGGATTTATTTATGACCTTATCTCTTATTTTTGATATATGTTTTAACTGCATGCATAACTATATATATATAAGTAATTTAATAAAGGCCACATAATTTGAAATTCATAATTTGAATATTTAATTTCAGAAACTATAAAACAATTATAAAATCTTTGTAATCTTGAAGAAAACTTAACCTGACTGATCTTTGGGTTTTTCTAAGTGAGGGTAATTTTTTAAGTGGCTGAAAAGTAGTTATAATAAGGGAAACTGATGAAATAAGCAAAGTGGGAATGACGGTCATAACTACAAGTGGGGGTTGTGGCGATTAAATAGTTACCTGTGCTAAGTGCACAGTAGTAACTTATTAAGTGGCAGCTGTTATCTTTACTGTATCCCTATGAACTTGCTGAAAGGTAACAAAATCCTTAGATTTTCCCAAAGGTGCAACCAAATAAAAGAATTTGTTTAAAAACAAAACAAAACAGACCTTAGAGGTTTAGTCTGGACTCTTAGTTTTATAGATGAAGAAACTGAGGCCTGAAGAAACAATGTGACTAGCCCACAATCACACAGCTGGTGAGTGGCACCTCTGGAACTAGAACCCAGAGGCGATTCCTAGTCCAGAACTCTTTCCACTAAACCAACTACATTTTGTTAAATTAAACTCGACCAATGCTGTTTGTCTTTACTGTAACACAGATTTCCAAAAATACAGTCCTCGGCAAATAATTATGATAAACAATTGTGATTAAAAGAGTGTTCAATTCTACCTGTTTGCCTTTTTGGAATAAAGACAGTATGCTTTATAGTGACTATTTTTAAGACTTGCCTATAAACAGAAAGAAGTTCTGTTCGGGCTGCTTCTATTTTTTCAAATGTAAAATCCAAACCAAGATTTCCAAGTCCTTTTCTGAAATTTTCATCTTTATGGATCCAAAATTCAATGGAGGCGTCAGGTGGAAGGTTTCTTGGGATTTGCCAGGAAATTCTTTCCTTCCACCTTTGAGGGAAATCATCTTACACAGGTGGTAGCCGTACACACCCACCACCCTGGATGTATTACTCAGATGGTTATTATCCTGTCCTGTTTATACAGTGAGCTTCCTTGTTTGTTTTTGCTAAAAAGGAGAATAGCCTTAAGGCTTTCTTTGTATTCCTTGTTGTGCTTTTAAACCATAATTCTCCTATTATTTCTTTGTTTACCTTTCTCTTGTCTGCGCTTAATCATGTTACGACTGTTTCCGTGAGGAAGCTCTCCATTTCGTTTCAGGCTGAGTTCCACTCTGTTCCATTAGCCTCTGCTTAATTTCATTAGACTTCCCCCCTTGAGAGTCTACTTCTTTCAAGGGCATTATCAAAAATTGAGATCCTTTGTACTCTAAGTGTAGCGAAACCTACTTTGAAGGGAAACGATCCTGATTAAATATGCTATCACCATTTGTTTTGGTTTTGCACTAATAGAAAAGCTGGCTCTGAAAGATTGTTTCTTCCTAAAGAGATTACAAGAAGGAAAACATTGTTATGAAACAATCATTAAGCGCATGTCACTTTCTCATATCCTTCCTCCTCTTCCTTCTTGTGCTACGTATAAACCTGTTCAGCCATCTGAGAAAGATTTGATGGAGAATAACTGCTAATTTTCTCTCTACATAGTTGGGCAGCTATACCGTATCCCTCCATTTTAACTGTAAAACGAAGTGCTTCTGTCACTTATTAATTCTTTACAGAAATGTCGCTTCCATGGTCGCACCATCCATCCATGGGGATATGGTGCTGATTTGAGGCTACAACACGGGCTAAGAGCACAGCTTTGTCCTTGCACAGACTTGGGTTCTGCTCAAGATGTGACCTTGGCCAAGTTATTAGCTCCTCTGAGCCTTAGGTTCCTCATCTGTTAAATAGGAGTATTAAAAGTTCCTACCTAATAGGGTCGCTGGGACATTTCAGTTAAATGACATGTGGAACACTTAGCATTAGGGCCTGGTATATAGGAAGCCCTCCGTGCATGTTGGCTGCCATTCGCAAAATGAAATAATCATAGTTATTTAATCATATACCATGATGGTTACTGGAGTGATCATCCCCTGTTTTGAAAAATCAAGTCTGTCCCCAGCAGAAGCGCGGAGAGCCTGAGAAGCAGTCCCTTTTGGGAAGGCCTGGGGTGGAGGAGGGAGGAAAGCTTGATGGGCTAGCATAGAATTTCCATTTGCCCCCATCATTAAGGGAACTAGAGACAAACCCTCTCTCTGATAAAAGCTTAGCAGGCTCTGTGTTCTGATGCATCCAGAGCCCTCCCGGACCTGCAGGACGGGAGCCCCCGCCCCTGTGAGGCCGTTACTAATGCTGATGACGAAAGCTCTGCTCCCTCCTGGGCACCATCCAGGGATGGACGGACTGTCAACCTCAGATTTCTGGAAGAGGCAAGATCCTCAGGGCCCCTTGCACCTAAATTATAGTTAAACACTCAAACCCAGAGCAGAGCACTTGAAGACCTAAGTGTCACACGAGGAGCGGATGAAGAATAAGCCAGCCACTTCTGCCACTGTCCCTGGACATCTCCGCCTTGCCTTGGATTTACATCAAGCTCAGAATGAATCTTTTGCTTGTGGAACAGCCTTAATAATTCTTTTAGCCCTCTTTTTCCTAGAGACTCCCAGGAGCAAAGCAATTGCTCGCAATGTAAGATCCCAGTAAGTAAGCTTAAAAACACATCCTATGTGTAACTGCAACGTCTTTAGTCATCCATTTACCTGACATCTTCCTGAACGTTGCCACTAAAATTAGTTTTTTTCCTGTTTGGGCAATTTAAGTGATATTTCTCTCTTATTTTACATTTATCTAAAAAGGAGATTTCATATTCCCAAATGGAGAAATACTGAAAAATTATAGGTAAACCACTATTGATACAGACATAGGGCATGTTGGAATAGGGTGTGTTTGTATTTATTTTAAATACAAAAGGAAATATTAATTTGCTTTTCTGAGAAATACACAAAATAACCTAAGAGATGATACAGTTTCAAACATCACAAAAATCAGAAAATACTTAAGAGAAATGGCCGAGCATTTAAATTTTTTTTTTTAACTTGTGTTCAGTCCTTTGGTGCCACCCCAGTGAACACTAGCATTGAGAGATGCTGTTTTTTCTTGGATAAACCTTGAGGAGAAGAATATAAGTTGCGTGCCCTGCCGCTGTGCTCCTCAGAGAGTCCCAAATGCCTTTGGGAAAGAATAGCATCTTTCTCCCTGAGCTAAGAGGAGAACCGTGCTTAAACTTATTATGGAGCCCTTATGAAAGCTTTAGAAGCTGACCTCCTTCCTTGCCTCGAGAACTGGGGTCCAAAACTACCCACGGGCACATTCTGTAGGTTCTAGAAAGTGTGGGCTGGGTTGCAGCGTTGTATAACCAGGTTTCCTTTTCCAGATGACCTTCCGTCAGTGCCAGTGTTTGACAAAACTCTGCCAGTGAAGCAGATGCATGTGCTCGAGACGCTGGACCTTCTGATTCTCAGAGCAGACAAAGGTGGTATCCCCCTCCGGCGGTGATCTCTTGAAGGGAGGAAAGCATGCAGCCTTCTGCGGCCGACACCGAGGGTCGTGGGGGTCTGATTCCATGGGTTGTGCCAGCTGTTTCTTCTCCTGGTGCCCAGTGCTCAGGGTTCCTGGGTGGCCTATTTGTTCTCTGAGGAGGGGACGGTGAGGGAGAGAAGGGGGGGCATCCTTAAATGCACTGTTAGGTCAAGGCAGTGTGGAGTTTCTCTCGAATTCTAGAACATTCCAAATCCTAATTCCCCTAGCAGCAGTTTTCCCACACAGTCTGCTCTTTCAGCTCTTCCAGGTCATTTTACTTTTCCCTTCATCTCCTCCTCCATCTGCTTTGTCTTCACCAGGAAAAGACGCCCGCCTCTTTGTCTTCAGGCTGAGTGCTGTGCAGAAGGGCATCGAGGGCAAACAGGCTGTGAAGAGCAAGTGTGAGTGCAGAGAGAACAAGCTTGAGAAGACGAAAGGTAGCTCGATTCTTCATATTTTAGTGGTTTCTGTTCAATTAATCTTTTTCTCAGACTGCCCAGATTTTACTGAAAATAAAAAGGAGTAGGAATTGGATTTCATTGGTTTGGTTTTTACTGAGAAACATCACAAAGATAGCATCACTGGTTCCCTAAGGGAACCTGAGCGATAGAAAAATGTTTTGAGGACTAGAGGAAACCCTAGGCCTATGTAACAAGTTCTGGAGGTGAGTTAAGCTCTGTTAGCAAATGCATGAAAAGAGAATTTTAGCCTTTGCTTTCTGCAGCTTTGATCAGCCCTCACTTTAATTCATATCGTGGAATGAGTATGGAGCTAAGCCCACAAACTCTAAAAAAGAGGGTATATGACTTGCTTAATTTTCCTGTAACTTGACCCAGTTTGTATTTCAAGTTCCATTTTGCCTGGTGGCAAGAACATTCTTAGTCATTTCACTAGGTTATACTTAATCTCCAGAGTTCTTAGATATTGCTGAGCTGTCAAGGCCCGGGGACTTCCAACCTCTTGTCACGTGTTCAGCATCACTTACTTCTCTTCCAGGCTGCCACTTGTATGCCATTAACACTCACCATAGCAGAGAGCTGAGGATCGTAGTTGCAATTCGGAATAAACTGCTTCTGATCACGAGGAAACACAACAAGCCGAGCGGGGTCACGAGCGTCCCACTCCTGTCTCCCCTGTCGGAGTCACCTGTGGAGGAATTCCAGTACATCAGGGTGGGTTTTCTCTTCAAGTCCCTTCGCTCCTGGCCAGGGTGTCACGTGGCAGACTCTCTCCTTCCACCCAGAGTCTGTCACCCACTGGGGTTGTCCCACAGCTTGGTAACCAACTAGGGAAGCCCTTGCCTGATGCCTAGTGTCTCCCAGGGGACTAAGGCAAATAGGGCTTTCCCTCCTCCGTCCAGCTCATCCATGCCATGCACACCTGTAGGTGCTGCTATTCCAGGTACTGGGGATGCAGCAGGGGACAAAACAAAGTCTCTCTGCCCCTGGACAGGACCTTCTAGTTTCAGGATCACAGAAATAAGTGAATCTATGAAGCCTGAGGACAACAATAAAGCAGGGTAAGGGGACAGAGGACAGTGGAGCAGGGAGGCGGGGTCCATTTTAGGAAGGATGTCCAGGAAGCCCCCTCTGAAGAGGTTGCCTTTGAGCAGAGATCCAGAGGAGATATGGGAGTGAGTGGTGAGGAATCTGGGGAGAGGGTGTTCCGGGCAGAAGGAGCAGCCAGTCAAGGCCCCGTTCAAGGCACAGTCAAGAGGCTGTCAGAGAGGACGGGGACCAGATTCTCTCAAGCCCTGGAGGCCACTGCAAGGACTTTGGCTTTGACTCTGAGTGAGAGGGGAAGCCATTGGAAGGTTTGAAGCAGACAAGTGGCATGTTTTAAAAAGACTGTTCTGGCTCCTGGACAAAGGAGAGCATAGGGGCCAAGAGTGGAAATGAGGAGTCCTGCTAAGAGGCTACCGCAGGATCCTAGCAAGAGATGGTGGTGGCTTTGGTGGCTGGAGAGGTGGCACGAAGCGGTGGGCAGAGCTGCTGTGCTTGCCTCAGTCGGTAGGATTTGCCAATCCATTGAGGGTAGAACCTTGGAGAGAAGCCTCCTCCAGGGTCAAGCTCCTTCCTTGATCTTACCATTTCCATCTTTTTAAAAACTGTGGGACGTTAAGGTGTGAAATGTGTCAAACATTGGCTACTAAGGCAGAGTATGCCTTTGGGAGGCTGAGAAATTATTCTTGCCTAGAGTTAAAGTCTCTTGAATTATGCATATCAGTTTCTGCTAATATTCAATTCCAGGGAACCGAACAGCATAACAGCTAAGTTAAAATCTGCTCTAATTGGGTATTAGTCATCTTAATACAGTAATTAGCAATTTTAATGAATGTTTATATAGAGCATGTATATTTATGTGGAGTATGAGCTCTGAAATCAGATTTCCTGAGTTCAAATCTTGGCTCTACCATGTATAAAAACTATGTGACTGTAGGCAACTCACGTGACCGTTGAGCCTCAGTTTCCTCATCTGTAAAACAGAATAATAGCATTACCTACTTCATAAGCTTGTTACGAGGATTCAATGAGAACAGTGCCTGGCACTGCATTCAATGCTCAACAAGGTTAGCGATTATTATTATTTATTATTATTGTTATTGTCATTATTATTAAATCACAGGACAGGACCGGACTATCTGAGGGCTAATGCAGGCCACCCTGTTGACTCAGTTTTGTAGGGCTGTTTCTGGCCTCTCCCCTTTGCAGTGGGCGGAGGTGTGAGTCTTGAGGATGGTTGGGGGAGGGAGAAGTCTGATGCGATTCCTCCTCCTTCCCCCCCCACCCCCCCCCCATCGCTGCGTTCCCCGCAGGCACAGGGCTCCGTGGGAGCCTGGGGAGGGTCCTCCTGGGGGGCAGCCGGGGGCAGTGGGGGCTTGATATGAAGACGGCTGCTCTGTGTCCTAACCCCTTTCTCCTGTGTCCTCATCAACCACACAGGAGATCTGTCTGTCCGACTCTCCTGCGGTGATGACCTTAGTAGATGGGCCAACGGAAGAGAGTGACAATCTCATCTGTGTGGCTTATCGACACCAGTTTGATGTGGTGAACGAGAGCACGGGGGAGGCCTTCAGGCTGCACCACGTGGAGGCCAACAGGGTGAGCTGACAGATAAGGGGCAAGTGGGAAGCAAAGAAGACTAGGAGTTGTGTCTTCTAACTTTGCGATGCCATGATTAGGATTTCTTTAAAATGATGTTACTATTTGTCATAGCAGTATTATGTGATATACTGTTTAGGCTGCACCACGTGAAGTTTCTGTTTTTGTCGGTCACAGTGGCTCAGTCTAATATAATGGCCTCATTGCCCTGTTCAGTTTTTCCAGATCTCCCCCTGCCATTCCATCCTTTCCAATTTTAAAAAAGGAATGAAGAGTCAAAAAGCTAAATACAAATAACGAAATAAATGACAACATTGGTTTGGTAATTCATGCTGGAAAGACCTTTGGAGAATAAGGTTACCCTCAGTGGCCCTGCAGACTCAAAGCTTGGGGCCTGGCTGGCTGGGGAGGGTGTGGCCCTGTCTCCATCCCCTTAGAGGCCCGTTAGGAAAGGAAGAAGGGACGGAGCACCATTAGGAGAGAGAAAGAGGAATCAGCACTGGGGGTCTACACCCCCTGGCCTGAACTGCACAGAGAGCAATGATCTTCTGGCTTTGGACAAAATCTAGGGCCCACTCGAAACCGCACCAAAGCTCTAAAGATGACTGTGTGGGGTCTGATCATTATCGCCCCTGGAGGGCGGTGAGCACTCTCCACCCTGAGACCTCGTGGCTTGTCTGTCACTGGAACTGCTCCGAAGACTACAGAACTCTTCAGCCTGTTTATTGCTGTGAAGCAGGGCAAAGCCTGATGACACTTGAGCCACCTGAAGTTTGCAAGAGAGCTCCCAAACCCGCAGGTTTCCCCAGTCCTGTTCAGCTAGGTCAAAGAGACTGTGGAATTCTTTCTGGTTATGCCTTATAAGAAATAAAAAATACAACTTGTGTTAGGACATGCCCTACATAAATATTCATTAAAATTGCTAATTACTGTATTAAGAAGACCTAACACCCAATGAGAGCAAGATTTTAATCGAAAAGTCTAGATTAGGAGGCCTTCTTGTTTTCAGCTGTTATCAATCACAGATCAGCCTGTCATTTCTCTAATGTATATACTGCTGGTGCCAAAACTTGTCTGCAATTGGAGTCATCTGAGGATCTTCATAACCCCTGATGCCCGTGTCCCACCTGCAGAGACGTCACTGGTCTCAGGTGTGGCCTGGGCTTCGGAAATTTTAAACTATCCCCAGGTGATTCTGATGCTCAGACAAGTTTGGGCACCACTGGTATAGACTGCTTCTCACCCTGACTGAAATTGTCCGGAAAGCTTTAGAAAGATCAGTGCTCTGACCTCACTCCAAATCAGTTAAATCAGAATTTCTGGGCATGTGGTACTTGGGAATCAGTATGTTTTAAATCTCTCTCAGGTGATGCCAATATGGACCTAGGAGAATGAATCTATCCTGAAACTTCCTAATTTAAAGCCAGGAGGACAGCACCTGCATCCTAGTTGCTGGAAACCTAAAACCTCTTCCAGCCTGCTGACTTCTGGGGAGAAAGGGCCCATTTTGGTCCTTAAAAGTTCTTGCCCCTTCTTGCTCTTCAAAACCCTCTGTGCGACCAACCAAAAGAGGCAGAAAAGTCATGGCCTACTCAGTCCGTGCCATCAGTCCTTTCCTTGGCAGCTGGTTTCCTAAGACTTAACCTGCTTTTTCTGGTGATTATTATTATTCACTTATATTTAATACCCTGATAATTCATTAGAGTGTTTGTGGACTTTTTTTCTCTTGATTCGTGAAGGCCTGGGAAAAATTGAGTCAAAGACAGTTTTCTGTGATGACTTCTTTGTTTTGTTTTTCTAAAAGCTATAAGGAACAATTCTAAAATGGTCTGCCTTTTCTTCAATATGCTTTTTAAAATGAAGATACAAAGCTTTTCCCTAAGAGAAAATTTGTTTTAATGTTTTTAAGCCTTTCTGTGGATGTGAGTGGGTCAGTGTACGTATTTCCTCTGCTGGTAAGTTAGCAGCTGCTGAGTATTTGCTGAGCAGACAGAGACCCTTAGATACAGTGACTCGTCTTTGCAAGGAATTTACTGTCTAATTGGGAAGATAAGCCCCAGAGAAATGAAAAAGGTAATGAACAATGTGTTTCCTAATAGCCAGTCAGAAACAGGCCCTGCGGGAATGGCACAACTTTTTACCAAGCTGTGGCTGCACCACAGGCCCCGAGTGCAGTGGAGGCAGGAGAGAGACCTCAGGTGGTCGGGGATTTCCGTGTCATTCAGGTCACACTCACTGCCTGCCTGCTCTGTGCCCGCACCAGTGTGATTGGGCTGGCCTGCTTGCCTGCCCCCATTCCTCCTCTCTTCCCAGCCAAGGCCACTCAATGCCCAATTCAGTCTTCAGCCTCAATTCAAGGTCTAGGACGATCCTAATTCAAGAGAGGAAATGTTTAAGAAGCACCAAGCAGCATTCCAAAGGTCAACATCAAGCTCGTGTCACCGACAGGCCTACTGTGACCTCCTGCCCCAGCTCCGGCGGCCGGCAGTGGCCTCATTCCCAAAGCAAAGGTCTCCTCTGGAAGGAACTGCAGACCTGAAACTAGGACACCTGACGAGGAAGTGGTTCTAACTCAAAGTGGTGGGGCCAGGAAGGTTCCCTTCAGGGATCTCGGGTGGGGGGGGCTGGTCTGGGTCTCTGGCTTATTTGCTGGGCCCAAGTCCCCACCTTGACCATCTGCCCAGAACCCAGTGGGTCTCAGTTTAGAGCTCACCTCGGATCTGCATGGGAAGGCCAGACACTGACCTAACAGTGGCTGCCTTGAACTTTTAGCTGGGGCTGTGGAAGTCGGGGTGCAGACTTCACTTGTTACAAGTCTGTGTTTTGAATTCTCACAACCACCATATGTTACTTTTAGCATTTTAAAATGCCAATAAAATGAACTACTTACTTTTAATAAAATAAAAATTAAAAAGCCAATGCCTCTGTCCTACCCTAGACCTGCCGTCTCAGCAGCTCTAGGAGCGAGAACCCAGAATATGCATTTTTTAAAACTCTCTGGTTGATTCTCATGTCCTCACCCGGGCAAGAAACAGTGCTGCAGAGACTGACTCCTGCCAGGCCCCTCACCCGGGAAAGGGCCCGACGTATGCATCGCAGCCTGAAATGGGTCTCGCTGTGCTGTGTTAATAAAGGTCTGAACAAAACTCTATGTAGTACACGAGGAGGAAGTGATCAATTCCCAGCCGTGGTCTCTGTCCCTGAATCCAGCCCCCTGGCTGGAGCTCCACCATGGCCTGCCCCGCACCCTGAGTCTCGTGCATGGATTCAGATTCCGTGCACAGACCGAGGTCTGAAAGGCTGCCTGCACTTCCTCTCCTCCCGTGCCTGCCGCCTGCCTCTCCCGCCCCAAACACACACACAGGCCTTACCTCTAAACTCAAAGCCGTCCAGTTCCGCCTTTCCCACTGCCGTTAGCCCTCCTGCAGTTAGAATAAACACGGCCACCGCTGAATGGCCACTTCTAGGTACCAGGCCCTGGCGCTAGAGCACTTTGTAAGCATCATCTCACAAAATTTTCCCAACAATCTGTGGGGAAAGTACTATTCACTTCCCCATTTTTGCCAAAAAGGAAACTGAAGCTCAGAAAGGAGAAATCGCTGATTTACCCAAAACCACACAGCTAGTAAGTAGCAGAGGCAGGCAAGAATCCAGGCTGCCTCTGAGGGCTGTGCCCTTCAACCTGGCGTGCCGTGGCAGCCATGTCACAAAGCCTGGTGGGGAGAGCAGGTCCAGGCTACAAAGTGGTAGCACTTGGCCCTTCCCCTCGGGAAGTCCACAGTCTGGCAGAGCAGACACTGTCCATGCCCGCGACGGCTCAAAGCCTCTGGCTGAGATAAGTGTCGCCAAACCGGCAAGTATGGGAACACCTGAGGAGGAAGTGATTCTAAGTCAGAGTGGTGGGCTCAGGAAGGTTCCCTTCAGGGGGCTGAGGAGGCTCAAGGGCTGTTCCTTCCTGTAATGGATCCACTGGTGCCGGTTCCACAGGTAAACAGTGCCGCCAGCTGACATTTAGTGGGCATTTACCGAGTTGCTGGCCCTGTGCCATAAGTGACCTCACTTATTATGAGGTGAGCATCCTCAGCCCCTGTAGGACTCCAGCTCTTATCATCTCCATTCACAAATGAAGAAACCGAGGTTCTGAGGGGTTAAACAATTGGCCTGAGTGTCTATACCTCTAAAGTGACAGAGGTAGGATTTCTTTTATTCACTTGTACACTCAGTAAGTGTTTCTTCTGCTCCTGCTACTGCCCAGCCCTGATCTAGGCGCTGAGGATGTAACGATGAACAGCACAGCACGGCCTCTGCTTCGTGAAGCTTACATTCTAGTGGGGAGGAGGGGTCCGGTAAACAAACAAAGAAGGGAACCCCAGACAGTGGTGCGTGCCATGCAGAGCTTTAAAATAGACAGGTATCATATATGGCAGTGGAGGAGTTATTTGGGGTTTGACCCCCAAGTCCTTCTGATCCCAGAGTCGGCACTCTTGACCTCTGGGCCTCACTGTCCCCCAACCCCTGCAAAGCTCCCACAACTCTTGATTATGGCATTTGCCCCATTATACCTTGCGCTATGTACAATCTTTCTGATTGTTTTTCTTGAGACGTGAGACCCTGCCACGTTCATTTCTGCATGCATAATGGCACCTAGGACAGTGACGGTGGGAAAGGGTGGATCAGGGTGGGATAGAGGTTCCATCCGAGGGACTGCCAGAGCCAAGGCGGAGGCCTTGGCTGAGGGCGGCCAGTGAGGGCTTCAGCACCGTGGTGAGACTGTTTGGAGGAGAAGGCTGCGTTTTGGTGACACCAGTGAGCAGGAGGGCTGGGTGGGCAGAGGGCCCGGGGGAGGTGCCCATGCTCCCGGGCAGTGCAGAGACTGGCAGGGGTGGGAGAGAGCGCGCGCTCCAGCCTGGGGAGGTCGGGCCTCGCCGGGGCGGCAGCAGTGACACACATAGACATCTGAGAGACACAGAAAAGGCTGCTGCTGCTGCACTAGGGTGAGACTTTGGGGATAGTTCTGCTAACAAAAAGGAGCAGATTTAGGAGGAAACTAGTCATGCGTGAGGGAAAGATAATAGCCTTCCTTGAGGGCTGATTATCTGTCAGGCCCTAGGTGAAAACCTTTGCCTTGTCTCCTGGAATTCTCATTACAATCCAGCAGAGTCAGCATTATCATTATACCAGCTCAGGGATGAAGACCTGAGGCCAGAGGTTAAGCCATTTGCCACAAACCACAGGGGCAGTAAGTGGTACAGGCTGGATTTTAACTCGGGTCTGTCTGACCAGGGTCCGAGCTCCTGCCCGCTCCCACAAACTGCCTCCTGCGTTTCTTACATATGGAACCTATTGCATATGATGGAACAGAAGACAGAGATGTGGACTGGAGCGCTGAGGAGAATGTGTGCCTGAGGTGGTAGCTTTAGAGATTTTGAGCACATAGTAAAATTTGAAGCTAGAAGGTGGGCATTTTACTAAATGAGAGAAGAGCCCAAAAGCGGAAGAATAATCTGAAGTGGGAGAGAGGACAGGAGGGAGGAGATGTCACATGTCACAGGCTGCAGAGAATTGGGTAGAGAGATGAGCATTGGCCAAAGGCCCTCAGGTTGGGGAGAAGGAAATCTTTGTTGAGCTCAAAGAGGGCATTTTCCCTGATGGTGTGGGAGGCGGCACTGTAAGGGTTGAGAACACAAGTGCGGAAGTAGCAGGAGAGTTTTGGAGGCTCAGAGCTTGGAAACTCAAGAGGAACCAAGGACATCATCAGGTTGCACACCCTATTCTCAGATGCAGAAACTGAGGCCCAGAGAGGTGAGTTTGCCCAGGTCCCAGAACTGGATCCTCTGACGCCCTTTTTTCACTGCACCATGCTTCCTCCCTTGAAGTGAAGGAGAGAGAGGGAATAGAAGTGTAAACATGATGCTTTTACGAGTCAAAGGGTCAAAGACCCTCCGTGTTTGAGGCAGGAAGAAGCCTGGCTGAAGTGCGAGAGGGGTAAGGTAGGAAAAGAACCAGAGAGCCGGTTCACAGCTTGCCTGTGGCAACTCCTAGCTGAGGGCCTCGAGTGACTTCACCTCTCTGAGCCTCACTTTCCTCATCTGTAAAACAGGAATAAATCCCTCTACTTTCCAGGGTTGATGTGAGAAGGAAATGAATAACTCACATGAAAAAGCTTTGTGAACCAAAGCTCACTCTGTGGGTCGTAATAGAGTAGAGAGGCCCACCAGAGCTTCTCAAAGGGTGTGGAAGGTCCGTGGGAAAATCCCAGTGCAGAAGGAAGAGACATTTCTCTCTTTCACGCCTACCGTGTATTGTACCCACGGCCGCCCGTGTGGCATTCTGGGTGCTGGTGAGGTGGCAATGAGCCCCCAGCCCCTGAGAGCCAAGGGCCGCGCCAAACACTCATAACTTGAGAAAGTCTTTGAATAGCGTCAGTGTCCAGCCGGCCCACGACCATTGCCCGTTCTCATTGCAGGTTAATTTTGTTGCAGCTATTGATGTGTACGAAGATGGAGACGCCGGTCTGCTCTTGTGTTACAACTGTAAGTGACGACTGTGTTTTTATCTTTATTTCCTAAATCAACTGTTCTTTTTTCTGGTCACTTTAAAGGGACTTAACCTTAGATTGACCTGATGTATCGTTCCTGTGTCCTGATTGCATCCATGAAGCATCTAAAAATTGCATTCCTACCTGCAGCTACCCATACTCCCCAGACCTGCTGGTGAGACGGTGCTGCAGGCGCTGCCTGTGGTGCCTTCTCCCGGATGAGGTGGTGACGACAGTGGCTTCCATGTAGGGAGCCCTTAGCGCGCCATCTGCTGTGCTCAGTCTGCTCGAGTCATCGTCTCTTTAATTCTCAGGTCCTGTGATTGTCTCTAGTTTAGAGATAAGGCAGCCGAGGCCTGGAGAGGGGAACTGCCTTTCTCAAGATCACACAGCTACAAAGTGACAGAGCCAGGGTTCACATGGGGAGCCTTCTTGGGTCCAGCACCCCAAGTTTTTACCACGGTTCCTATTCTACTTTTTGCAGTTGCTCAGGTGTAAATGAAATCAGCCTAACCTGGCATATCTGGCCCCGGCAGGGTTAGTTTGGGGTAGGTGGCAGGCAGGGTTTCAGGCAGACCAAAGGTACCAAATAGGGTCTTTAAGGACTGTCGGCATTTTAAAGGCTAGTATTATACTTCAATAAAAAGGATCTTTTTAAGGCTAAAAGTAGTAAGATATTTTCCTGGCTGCCTAGTCTAACTAAAACAATAACACATTTTTCAGCTTAGAATTCTATTTTTCTTTTTTCTTTTTTTTTTCTCTTGTGGAAGATTAGCCCTGAGGTAACATCTGCTGCCAATCCTCCTCTTTTTGCTGAGGAAGACTGGCCCTGAGCTAACATCCATGCCCATCTTCCTCTATATGTGGGATGCCTGCCACAGCATGGCTAGACAAGCGGTATGTAGGTCCGCACCTGGGATGCAAAGCGGTGAACCCTGGTCCACTGAAGCAGAACGTGCAAACTTAACCACTGAGCCACCGGGCCGGCCCCAGAATTCTGTCTTTAGAGTGGTGATGCTGGTCGTATCACATGGGTCAGATATTTTGACTAATCTTTGATTAATAACATGAGAAAGCTAATTATCAGTAGAGAAATTTGTTTTGTAAACATCGTTTTTCAAAGTGTGCAAGATTTATGAGGAAGAAGTTAGGAGAAGGTAGTCACAAGAAGGAAAACCTCTTCAACAATAAATTGCTCTTTTAGGATATTTTATCCCCAGACCTGTACAAACCCTCCTCAAAACAACAGGTCTTTAATAGTCTGTCTGACGAGAAGGGCCGAGCTGCCCAAGCTCCAGCATGGGTCCAGATGCCAGTGCTCAGGTGGCCAGGCCGCTGCTGCTGCCGCCCTCTGTCCCAGGTTTACAGGACAAGAGGAGTAGGGGCCACATGTTTGAAGTCATTTCTGTAAGAGGTTTATCCCTTTAAAGTGTGGCCTTTTTACCTTATTGGAAAATCTGTGAGAAAAACTTGTGGCAGAATGCTTTAAAAACTGATGGGGGTCTGTGATGGGGACTCTTGGGGGCTTGCCCCGCGGCCGAGTGATTAAGTTCACGCACTCTGCTTCGGCGGCTCAGGGTTTCACCGGTTCAAATCCTGGGCGCAGACATGGCACCACTCATCAGGCCACGCTGAGGCGGCGTCCCACATAGCAAAGCCAGAAGGGCCTACAACTAGAATGTACAACTATATACTGGGGGGCTTTGGGGAGAAGAAGAAAGAAGAAGGAGGAAAAAAAAAAAACTGATGCAGAAGGTTTTTTTTTCTTTTAACTGCTTGAAAGGATGGGGGAGATTTTAGGTGGGAGAGAAGTTAAGAACAGAAAGATAGAGCAGATTTTTAGAATAAGAATGAATCCCAAAATGAAAAAGGGTCATGGAAACAAAGGTGAGTGACATCCTCTCTCTACCAAATTAGAAGCTTATTGACTCGAGCGGTCAGTGTTCCTGGGGGCGGGAGTGGTCCAGCACTAGGCAGGTGTGGTCCCAGTGGTCCCTTTGTCTCATGGAGCCCCTTGGGAGTTCCGTTTCTCCTGGCTTTGACCATCTCTTGGCTTTAGGCTCTGGTTTCATCTCCGGATGGGATCAGTGTATGTCTGTTTTCATAGATCCACCAGGCCATCAGAAGGTAATCTTTTACTCTTTAGATCCCACATGGGTCAAGGCCTTGGCAATCCAGGAGGCTCTCAGACCCACCTCGGTCTTCCCAAACCATGCCACTTCCTCCAGTTTTTTGGGGTCAGAAATCTGGCAATCCTTTTCACCTCCTCTTTCTCCCAGCAGGTTGGCAGGTACCTGGTGAACAACCCCAGGAGAACCAGCTGGTTTTCCCCAGTCACCCAGGTCACTTCTCTAATGCTCTCCCACTCACCCAGTGCACAGTCATTGGCTTGTTTTCTTCCATGTTCTTGTCTTGGTCACAGACACCTGCACAACAAAGGCCCTTTCTAACAAGCTGCTATGAAATAATTTTCATTTCCAAAATTGTTTCCCCCAAATTTGAAGCTGATTTTTATCATTCAAGTCAGTTCCTTTCGATTAAAAAGCAAAACAAAGTAAAAAATAAATTTTATAAACTCAGAGTTTTGTATAGAGAAGTTTTTATCTCAGATATGTTAAAGATGAAAATATTTTATAATAGAGATTATAACTTCGCATTACATGTTATTTGAGAAAAATGTATTCACAAGATAAACTTTAGGGGAAAAAAGTATAAATAGTCTAGCGTGTTGATGATGTTCTCATTTTCTTGTAATTAATCTCTATGTTGAATACCAGGGTCGGTCTTTGCTTAAAAAAGAAAGAAAAGAAAATTTGCCTGTGACCTTACCACACAGAGATGATTCACCTTTAATGCATATAATAAATTTCAGTACTAAGGGTGAACTCTGTGGTGCCTGATGATGTTTTAAAGATAACTTTAACACAGGAAAACTAGATTTTCGACGTGACCATATTTAACCTCACTAAGTCTTACGTTCCAGAAGAATGCAAAACCTGCTGCTCACGACTGTCGTGAGGATTAAACAGGATTCCACACGTAAAGCCCATCACACATTGCCAGGCACGGCAAGATTTTATTTTCCTCCTTTTATTCCAGTTCCTCAGTATATTAATTCAGAATCCAGTTTTTAACCTCCATAGACTTTTCTACATGCAAAAGGGACTTTTCTTGAGAGAAATTTGATTTAAAGTTAGAAATAGTATCTGTCACCCTGTTCTCTACCAGCTGGATGGGGAAGGTCAAAGGCGTGGAGGTCGTAGACTGAGCTCCTTCCTGTGCAGTGACGTTCTGGCGCCTCTGGGGCCCTCCATTCGGGCTGCCCTTTTTAACCGCAAGGGACGACTTTCTCTGTGCCAGGCACGTGTTAGGCTCTAGAGACACAACAGTGACAGGCCCTGCCAGGGACGGCAGTGAGCTCACAGTGTGGGGGAGCCGGGCACGGATGCCAGCACGTTGACTGTGGACATGCTTCCCAGCTCTGGGGTTCAAGAAATCCGCTTTGCTTACTCTCCTCAATCAGTTAAGTCGGATTTGGAGGCCCCTCTCCTCAGGTGCAGAGACCACCAATATGAGTTGCTGGGAGGGAGGGCCCTCTGCTTCTCTGGAGTTGAATTGGAATCCCTGGGGCTTATTCACGTGGAAAGGGGAGGGGAGGGGCCTCTGAACGGCAGTCTGGGTCACCTCATCCACACCTGTGTGACCCATTTCTCAGGCAGGCAGCTCCCCTCTGAGACAGGCTGAGGCTGGGGCTGGCCTCCCTAGGCACACACACAGCCATCCCCTACCTGGCCAGGATGTTCTGTGCTCAGGGAGCTGGGGTCTCCCCCAGCCCAAACCCCCTCAAACCCACCAGCAGTTTGCTCTCCCCTGGTGGGAATTGGGGTGGGACAGGGGAGTGGAGAGGAGTCATGCGTAAGGGACCTGGACCTTTAGAAACACAACCCTGCTGTGTCCTTCCAGAGTGGGGATGAGGAGAGAAGAGTCGTTCATTCATTCAGCAAGTACTTACTGAGCACCGACTGCCTGGAGCTTTCAGCCTGAATGAAATACACACAAATCCCTGCCCTCCTGGAGTGTACATTTCAAAGGGGGCAGGTAGACAATTAACAAGATAAATAAGAAAAATACCTAGTATGTTAAGTGGTGGTAAGTGCTAAGGGGAAATAAAGCAGAGGGGAGGGGCCGGGGTTGGCAGGTGTGGGGAGTGCAGGTCTCTGTTTAGAGAAGGTGAAAAAGCAAGGTGGCACTGGAAGGTGAGCGGAGAGAAGACCTGAAGGGAGTCAAGGAGCGGGACGTGAAGATAACCAGGGGCGAGGAGTCCAGGCAGAGACAACGGCCAGTGTTGTCAAGACCTCGGGGAGGAAACATTCTGGTATGTTCGAGGTGACCCCAGGATGACCATTGTGGCCACAACAGAGTGAGTGAGGGTGTGACTGGTGAAAAATGACGTCAGCAAAGAGGACCCGATTCAGGCAGGGCTGGCAGATGAAAGGCCTTTGGATTTTACTCTGGTGAGTGACTGGAGGATTTTGAGCAAAGAGGCAACATGATCTGACTTAGGCGTAAAAGGAAGACTCTGGGTGCAGGGTGGAGAACTAACTGAAGCGGGTGAGGGCCGGGAGGCCAGTTAAGAGGCAACTGCGCTCATCTGATGAAAGATGACAGTGGCTTGGACCAGAACAGCAGTCGTGGAGGTGCTGAGAAGTGGTCAGATGCTAGATGTGTTTTAAATATGAGAACTAAGATAATTTGCTGACGAATCAAATGTGGGATATGAGAGGAAGAGAAAAGGAATACTCTGCAGTTTTGGGCATGAACAACTGGAAGAATGGAGAATTCTATTTACTGAGATGAAGGAACCTTTAAGAAGAGCAAGTTTGGGGAGAAAGACGAAGAGTTCAGTTTGGACACGTCAGTGCTTCCTAAACATCCCAGAGGAGACACTGGATGTGCAAGTGGGGAGCTCAGGGGAGAGGGCTGGCTGGAGATACTCACTTGGAAGTCATTAGCATATAAGTGACTTGAGACTTGAGAGACTCATGACTTAAGAGAGTCATGAGACTAAAGGTTACCCATGGGGAAGTGGGGAGAGAGAGAGGAGAGACTAACAGAGTAGACTGAGGAGTGGCTAGAAAGACAGACTAAAATGGGTGGGGTCCTGAAAGGCAATGTAAGGAGGGAGGGAGCCACTCACTGTGTCATTGCCTCAGACACCAAGGGAGACAGGGTCTGAAAACTGCTGGTGGATTTACGAGGGGGAGTTGAAAATTCTTGATGAGAAAGCGTGTCTTTGGGGCAGTAGTCGGGGCAGAAGCCTGATTGCTTAGGTCAGGAGAGAATGGGAAAGAGGAAATAGAAACACGGCATCCAGACAAGTCTTTCAGGGAATTTTGCTTTAAGGGAAAAAGAGAAAGGAAGAGTACACGGGCGAGAGGAGGGAGAGAGGTCAGGGATCTTGTTTCCTAAAAGCTGGAATAAACAGTGTGTTTTAAGGCTGTCGGGAAAGATCCAATGGAGAGGGGAAACTGGTGGCACAGGAGAGACGGGAGCATTGCCAGAGGAAGTCCCTGGGGCCGGAGTTGGAGGGGGGAAGATTAGGCGCAGCAGAGCCTCCAGAGCCCCAGGCAGGGGGCAGAGAGGGCACAGCAGGTGAGGGGCCATGCCATGGGGAATCGGGGTCCTTCCTGATGTTGGTTTTCTTCAGAGCAAGTTCTTTAGCTGAGAGCCAGAATGCTTTTCTCCCCTAGTGGATCCATTGTAGCTAAACAAAACAATACTGACTCTGGTTAGTTTCTTCTCTCCTAGTAACTGACTCTGTTAAATAAACAATTACAAGACAGTATAAGATAAGGGCATTATAAGGCACAGCGGTCACATCAAAGGAGTCCCTAAGCCCCGATGGGGCAGGACATTCCCAAAGGATTTGACAGAGTGGGAGCTTCAGATGGGCTGTGGGCTGCTGCTGAGCTGGCCCCCTGCTGCCGTCTTACCGACATTCTTCCCACATCGCAGCTTTCAATTCTAACACTAGGGTTGGGGAGTGACTACTTGATGGGCATGAGGTTTTATTGCCGGGTGATGAAAATATTATAAAATTAGATTGTGATTGTGTCGTACAACTCTGTAAATATACAATCGTGTCACTTAACAGGGATGCATTCTGAGAAATGCATTGTTAGGTGAATTCGTCACTGTGCAAACATCATAGAGTGACTTACACAAACCTAGGTGGTACAGCCTACTACACATCTAGGCTGTGTGGTACTAATCTTATAGGACCACCGTCGTATTTGTGGTCCATTGTTGACCGAAGCATTGTTGTGCAGTGCAGGACTCTACTAAAATTCATTGAATTGTACACTTAAAATGGATGGATTTTATAGTATATAAATTAGATCTCAATAGAGCTGTTTTAAAAAATAATTAAAAAATAAAATTGTACGGCTAAAACATGATGGGGGTTCTGGAATAAAAGGGACCTTTGTTCCTACATGGACTTTCTCCAAGAGCATCTGAAACACCTGGATTTGTGTTTAAAGCTCAGAGCCGGCCAGGAACAGGGGAACTGAATGAACCAGGCCTCACGTACTCTAATGCTGGCTCAGGGTCAACAAGGTGATACAGGCGTATGGCTTCAAGTTTTCCTGATAAACCGTTGGCGTAGGGGAAGTCCACAGCGCCCACCGCACTTGTCCTGCCGAGTGAGGCTCAGAGCGCGATCTGCCTTTCGGGAGGGCTTCCTCCATCCAACGGCTCCACCAGGTGTCCCTTCCTCTCCACCGTCAAGCAGACCTGTGTTCTCCCTGACGTGGTACTTGCGAGTCTTTGGACAAGCTACTTCCCCTCTCCTTGCCTCAATTTGCTCATCTGTAAAATGAGCGTAATAATAGCATCTACTTCATAAGGTTGTACAGATTAAATGGGATAGCGTTTTTAAAGCTCGGTGTCTGGCACATAGTAAATTGTCCACGAATGGCAGCTGTGATTACTTATAGTCAATATTACTCTGGCTCCGACTGCCTCCTGGCCCTGAGAATCTGGCATCCAGCTGTTTACAGAGAATGAGCAGACAGGATGCTGTTCTCGTTGTCTGTTTTTCTTTTGTCTGATAACAGCTATCTGAGTGTCGTCTCTAACAAAAATGAGTCGCTATTGTTTCGTTGCAGACAGTTGCATCTATAAAAAGGTTTGCCCATTTAATGGTGGCTCTTTTTTGGTTCAACCCTCTGCATCAGACTTCCAGTTCTGTTGGAACCAGGCTCCTTGTGCGATTGGTAAGATAACCTTTCTCACACTGCTCTTCCCCTCCATAGGCACATCTGAGCTGTTCAGTTCTGTGTAAGCAAACTTGCTGGCTTGCTGCTAAATTGCCGTAAATTATGTGAGGATGATGAATGCTCAACGTGTTCTTTTTCTTCTTTAATTGTTTTTCATTTTGTTCCCCTTTGGGAACTGTTGTCTTCCATTGTTCCTCCTAGTTCTGAGCACATGAACATTTGAGAACAATTAAATATCAGTTCTCAGCACACCAGTATGTTTCAGGATCCTTTCATTTCTGGGCCTCACTCTCCTTTTTCTAAAATTCGAGAGCAAGATCTCCAGCCTTAACACTGACTGAGCTGGGGAGAAGCACAAGGCATTCAGCACCATTCTTCCATATTTTGAAGCTTGAAAGTCTAGAATCATAGAAACTCAGGTACTTTGCCATGGAAGCGTCATGGGTGGTGGTGTTTCCTTTCTGTGGTTCAAGATCCACAGCTGGCATCTGCCTGGTGAGAGTCAGCTCAGAGCCAAGAATGTTCCAGTTAGTACTGTTTTCCTCAAAGTAAAAGTGTTTGTTGACAGGTAAACATTATAGAGTTTTGAGAGGAGAGCAGAGGAACCAGTCCAGATATTGGGAGGACTGGTCTGGCTTTGATGGCACATTAGATAGGAGGGTAAAAAAGAGAGAAGGGATTGAAAATGGCATTCATGTTCTGAGCCACAGCGCTGGAGGGCACTTGAGAGGTCAAGGCTAGAGTGGTGGCTGTGGTAGTCACCAGGGTGAAGCCCGGAGAGTGGATGAGTTCACCAAGGGGACAGAACGGGCCTGTGGGAAGAAGAGAGAGAAAGAAGTGGCCAGTGAAAAAGGCAGAGGTGGCAGCACAGGGCAGCCAGGGAGTTGCCGTGCCTGAAAGTCAGTGTGTCATAAAAATGCTTCCAAGAAGAGGGGCTGACCTTTAACAAACAACTCAACACACGCACTGAACCCGAGGGACACTGTGAGGGACCGTGAGGAATAAGACGCAGCCCCTGCCCAAACATACATGACAGGAGGAGCGACTAAGCAACAGGGAATGAAGCATGAGTAGACGGCAGGGTTTCCAGGCAGAACGGCATGTGCCAAAGGAGAGGGTGCGTCATGCTGTCGTGTGGACAACTGGGAGAAAGTCTCGCAGGACCTGGGCAGTGAGCCTCCAGAAGATCGGCTTGCAGGACTGCAGTAGGAAAGATGGCGAGGAGAAATGGAGCCAGCGCACACCTACTTAGAGCAGGAGCTTGGCAACTAAGGGGAGCTGTCTTAGGAGTGCAGGCTCTCTTAGAATTGGGGGATGTGCCCTGTGAAGGAAGAAGAGAAGCAGCCAGAGGGATGGAGAGATGACAGTTTCTGGAAAAGTGAGGATGAATGTGCCCCAAGGCAGCCGACGGGAGCTGACTGCCCGGTCTCCTTGCAGTCTGTGCTTTCCCATACCTCCTGGCCTTCACCACCGACTCCATGGAGATCCGCCTGGTGGTGAACGGGAACCTGGTCCACACGGCGGTTGTGCCTCAGCTGCAGCTCGTGGCCTCCAGGGTGAGTAGAACTGGAGTTTTATTTCTTCTCATCGGGTTAGGCTGATGAGGACAACACTGCTTGTGTGTCAAAGAGCCAGGAGGAATCTGAAAGAGCTGACTCATGGGTTGGGTTTCTATGTGTGGCCCCTTGGGCTTCAAAATGCCTCTCCTTAGTTTTGTTAAGAGAGTCATTCGGTGCTGGTGGCAGTTGGGGACCAGTCAGCTGAGACGAGAACTCCCTGATCAGAGACAAGGTCAGTGGTCACAGTGCACTGAAGGACAGACCAAGTCTAGAAAAGAAAGAGTTTGCAATATCACTTTCTTCCTTTGCCGCTTTCTATCCTCAATTTGCATTTTTATCCTATAAACTGTAACTAACTAACTAATCCATGTCTAGTAACACAAAATTGGAGCAAAACCAGGGGACGCAGGAAGGAAGATGACTTCCCAAGGTGTCTTCTGTCACTGGCGCACAATCCAGGAGGTCTTGCTCTAGTCCCCTCCCCCGAGTCAGCCCCACACAGGCTTCCCTGGCCGTGCCTCTCTGGGCTGGTCCCCCGGCTGCACCCCCTGTGGTACCTTCTCCTTCCCGACATGCCTCACATTTGGTGGTGGGTGTATACAAATACCGCGTGTTTGTCTGCTTCCGCACTACACGGACAGTTCTGTGAAAGCAGGGACTGAGCGTCTTACTCGCCGACACAGCGCCAGTGGCATGCTAGCCAATGTTTAACCACCAGCTGCCCAGGAAATAGGTGTGTGTGTGGTGTATATACGTACATTAGTTGATGTAGTGCATAGTATAAATTTTGCTGACATAAAAATTAAAATATCTTACAATTTACAAATAATAATAAAATATACAGTGCTTTTTATCTTAAAGTCCATTTAGCTAATTGGCTCCCACAAAATGTTTTTGCTAATTTCTGCTGAATTCTTGTATCAGTAACCCGCCCATGGTTGCTGTCCAACCATGATTTTACAGCTGGAGTTATATCTCAATCCATTAATTCTTTTTCCGATAAATTTGTTGTCATTAAATCCAATATGTGATCTACTCTTAAACTGTTTCTCACCCTCGCACAAATCAGTCATTAAACCAAAACTTCTTTCCGTTTCAACACTCGACTCAACACACTTAATTTTAATCTTCATTATTAACATTTTCTCCATAGCTTTGTTTAGACAGTCAACAAAACGACAAATGAAGCTCTGATTTGTAGCATTTGCCAGTTCCCATGGCGTAAATTGTCCCGCCAGTTGGTTTCAAGCGTCCCATGTGACACCATGGAACACAGAGCTGGGAGGAGACGTACCGTAGCCACTAGTAGACAGTATTTCCACCATGCAGATACCATTGATGCAAACAACCTCAAGAGCAGAGATAATAGTAAACGTAGTAAAATAATTAGGAATGGTTGCATTTTGATATTTAATACCTTTGTTTTCGATAGAATCCTTTTTCAGTTTATTAATGGCTGTGTTTAACAGCCAACATGCAAAATCCTTGAAAATCGGCACGTAAATCGGGACTCATGAGTCAATACAAGCTGCCTCCAGCACACCACTGCGTTATCACCCAGGCCTGCACAGTATAGGTGTGTGCAAGTGTTTGCTGAATCAGTGAGTGAAGGATCCATTTCCCCATCTGTAAAATGGCCTGGACTGAGTCCCCAGGTCCTTTGAGTTCTAACGCTCCGAGTGCCTGAGACTCCTGTGAGCGAAATTCGTGATGTGTTTTGTTTTTGCAGAAGGTGTGTGGGGAATTGACTCTTTTCTATTGTTTACCAACAAATAGATGAGGAAAACTCTGAACTGTGCAGTCAGGGCTTTCCTCTGGAAGCCCCCTCCCCGGGCCTGCGCCCTGAGGCTGTAGCAGCTGAGCTTGAGGAACAGTGGAAGGTGATGACAGGAGGGCCCGTGGCGCAGGGCGTGTAACCCCAGCAGATCGTGACGCTTTCTGTTTCTTTCCAGTCGGATATATACTTCACAGCCACCGCTGCCGTGAATGAGGTCTCGTCTGGAGGCGGCTCCAAGGGGACCAGCGCCCACAACTCTCCTCAGACACCCCCGGGCCGAGAGACTCCAGTATTTCCTTCTTCCCTGGGGGAAGGTGAAGTCCAATTTTTACTATCTTATTAATAGATATCTTTAATGCCTTCTGATTTCTCTAGTTCATTGTCAAATATCGACATGCGGGGAAGTCACTATTTAAAGCCGTAAAGAAACCTGCAGTCTGAATGCATTGGTGGCATTCTTAAGAAAACTTGTGATACCCAAAAAAAAAAAAAAAAAAAATCCGGTTATGGAAACAATTATTTCAACGAGGAGAAGGGAGTTGAGGGCTAGACAGCAAAGTTATTTTTCCTTCAGGGATGTTAACGATACAGCGGGTTTTTATAGCTAAAAGGATCTAGCTGTCAAACCAACACGTTACTCAGCACACCCAGTCTTTCACTCTATCTGGCTTTGCCCCTGAATCCCAGAGGCCTTTGCTGTGGTTACCGCTTCGCTCTGAACATGGCGCTTTTCCCACCTTCTCACCACATCAGTCGTCTTTATGGCTCCTTGTTCTGATCAAGCACGGAGCTCCCCAAGCAGGGCAGCTGGGCTGCTGGCTGGGCTGCAGCTGTTCGCTTTTCTCGTCTACTCTTTTGTTCTATGAAGCGTAACCAGAAGTGGGGGCACTTTATCCAATTTACCCTTGAAAACGATGCCCTTGAAAAACAAGGCTGTCAGGCACCCTCACTTAATTGCTCCTAATGAGACCTGGAAGATCAGCATGCGACATAAAACCTTCCTTCATGCCAGCTATGTTGAGGACCCAGAAATTATCCTTTTGTAAATAATGTGAACTTTTCTTCAAGTTTTGAGGTTCTCTTAATCATATTTCAGGTGAAATTCAGTCAAAAAATCTGTACAAGATTCCACTCAGAAACCTTGTTGGCAGAAGCATCGAGCGACCTCTGAAATCGCCCTTAGTCTCCAAGGTCATCACCCCACCCACTTCCATCGGCGTTGGCATCGCTGCCATTCCTGTCACTCATTCCTTGTCCCTGTCCCGCATGGAGATTAAAGAAATAGCAAGCAGGACCCGCAGGGAGCTGCTGGGTAATGGCTCTTGATTTTTGTGTTTTCACTGTAAATATACCAGCTGATTTTATCTTTGGATATTAATCATCCTCAAAAGCAATGAGTTAAAAAGAAACTTTCCTCTAATGAGGAACTAATAATAAATTATAGTGCACCTACACCAAGGAAGACCATGCAGTTTACCCACCAACAATGACGTGTCGATCTACGTGCATTGGTGTGGAGAGCTGTCCAAACCATGGTCAGGCAGTTTGTAAACAGTATGTCTAGCCTGATACAATTTTTAAAATAGATGTATCTAAATATGTCCGATCTCCTAGAAAAGAGTCTAGAAGGCTTGACATCCTGTACTTCTCAGATATTTTATATTTGTCTATCCAGAAGTTTAAATTCACGTTTGTGTTGCAGTTCAGTTATCACTTCTCACAGCCCCTAGACCACGGGGCACACCGGTGGGGAGGGTACAGATGCAAGATATTGGTTACGCCTTTCTCCCTCGGTTTACAGGCCGGGGGCCAGACCAGAGAAAGACAAAGCCCCGTGATAATTGTGAAAGGCTAGACTGTTAGAGAGCTTTTGGTTCAAAATGGAAGCGATGTGTTAAACCAGGAAGAAGTGGTTTGAAAGCTTGAATTGGGATCTGCGTGGCCTAAAACTGCGAGGACAGTTGGCCTTAACACCCCTGCCCTGCAGTGACGTTTCCTGAACGACTGGAGAAGGGGATCCGGCCACCTGAGAGGCAGGCTTTGACCTTGGCACAGTCGGTCGGCTTTAGAGGTGGTGGCTTCCACTGTGCTCTTACAGTGTGTGCATGGCTATTTTTAACCCACGATTCCCTATGAATCTGCCTACCACTGTTACAGAGCACCGTGCTTTTCAGAAATTGAACATCTGAATTGGAGAATTATAGTTTCAGTGGTAGACAGACTCTTCTGAGTCTTTTTTTTGCAATACATATATTCTTTATAATCAGAAAAACAACCTTCTACCAAGAAAACCAATTATTTAAAAATATATATTTTATCATCTTTCATCCTGACTGCAGCCCAATAACGCACTAATACTCAACCAAGAAAAAGGTGTGTTCTGTCTCTGGGGCAGCCCTGTGGTGACTGCCCTCTGACCTCTGATTCTCCCCTGCACTCCAGGCCTCTCCGACGAAGGTGGACCCCGGTCAGAAGGAGCACCAAAGGCGAAGTCAAAAGCCCGGAAGCGGTTAGAAAGCCAGGGAGGCCCCAAGCCAGGGACAGTGAGGTCAACGAGCAGCGACAGGTAAAGAGGGGGGCAGCCTTTTGAGTCCCAGCCCTGCCCCCGAGGCCCTATCTGTCAACTGATGACCCCAAGGGCTGGCCCCTTGACCAGCCACAGCCAAGGGTCAGCGTCCAGCTCCTCTCAGAGGATCCCCAGAGAACATGCCCACCCAGGAGGGGCCCAGACAAATGGGCGACCTCACTAGCAATCCAACAAGTGCTCATCAAAATACGTTGAGAATGATGGGCAGTAAGCACTCTCCAATACTCCTGGTGGGACTCGAAATAGGAACGGCCTTTCTGGATGGCAGTTCAGTATCATATGTCAATGAATATTTGTTGAATCCCATTGACTTGTCCCCTGAGATTCTCTGTGTCCCTCAGGCATCATCATGCATGCTCCTGTGTGAGGGCAGGGGGCACATGGCTCCGTGAATTCATTCAGCACACTTTCTTGGAGCACCTGGCACTGAGCTGGGTGTTGGGGATATGGAGATGACCTTCACGGGGTTCACAGGCCAGTCGGGAAGGCCAAGAAGGGCATCCTAGGAATTACATCCCAGGGTGGCAAGTGATGCAGAAAGATGAGGGGTGCTGTGCACCCCACACCTGGGGCAGGGAGGGTCTCAAACATCAGGAAGGGCCCAGCCAACCCCCATAAATCAAGTGAGCGTTAGCCCAGCCAAGAGAGGGGCAGCACGCACACATGCTTTAATCCCACCAACTTTTATTGAGCCCTCCTACGTGACAAGGCCCCTCTCCTCATGGACTGCACATCCCAGTGTGGAGAAACAGACAATAAACCTGTAAACAAAAAGTGAATTAAATCACTTCCAGTAGTGACAGGTGTTGTAAGGAAACTGAAAAGAAGATAAGTGATGGGGGTGGTGGATAGGTCTGCTCGGGGCTGGGGGCGGGGGGGGGGGGGGGGGCGGGCGGCGTCAAGGAAGCCTTCTTTGAGGAAGTGGCAATAAGCTGAGCTTTCAGCGGACCAGCAGAGAGAGAGAGGAGTGGATCAGCCTGAGCACAGAGAACAGAGCGGGGCAGGGGCGAGTACTAGTTTAAGGAATGAACAGCTTGAATTTGGTCAAACTGGTTTTGCACCTGTCAAGAGGGGTCAGCAGGGCCAGGACCTTTGGCCTGTGGGTAGGAGTTTCAGCCTTGTCCTCAGGCCATGGGGAGCCATGGTGGGGGCCTTTAGGCAGAGTGACATTATCCGGATTTGCACTTTAGAAAGATAAAAACGCCTCACAAACACCTCCTCTGTGTCACCACTGGCCTTTAAAACTCACAGCTGTCAAAAGTTCATAAATAACAGTAAAATCAATGACTCACCGAAGTAGTCATTCATAAAAGTTTATTGTGCACACACCAAAAAGACCGTTTGCAAAGGGAGGCACTCACACCAAAACATGGCATGAGGCTCAGGGGTCTGTCGTTATGAAGCGGCTTCTATGGAGAAGGCTGTGACTGCCGATTCTTCACAGCGATTCGTTATAATATTAGAAGTTTCTTAAATGATAGGGAATTGCTCAGTGGTTACTGCATATCAACCTTGGGAAACAAGTTTTGCTTATGATTTCCAGAGGAGTAAGCAAGAAATGACCCAGGTCAAGTTAGTTTTGCAAAATAAGCTGAATTAAACTTTGTATGACTACACTGGTTTTGTCTGCTCAGGGAATTTTCAAGATTGATCTCCGTTTGTTTTTTATTTTAACACAACAACGCATGAGGTAGGACTGTCTGACTGCAGAACCCAAGCTCTGTTGGAGTGGGGGGTGACTCCTGCTCCTGCCCTCTTCCCCATGATGGGTAGGGGGTGGGGGAAGGCAGGCTTCTGAGCTCCGATGAGCAGGAAACTGCCAGAGAGAATAGGCTCAGGTCAGTGGTGCTCCCACTGAAAAAGCAGTGATCCTCTTACGGTGACTTTTCTCTTCCAGGATCACCTCGGCTTCCTTGGAAAGTCCTTCTACTTCCGAAGCCAATCCCGAGGGGCGTTACCACTCAACAGGCTCCGAGCAGGAGCCCATGGCAGACAGAGAAGGCAGCCCAGTCTGGGGCAGCAGCCCCTTTCAGCTCACGGCTTCCTCGGATGAAGACATCATTGACTTGAAGTAAACAGAGCCCGAATCGAGTCCGCCATCTTTAATTTTCTTATGGAGGTTTATACTCTTTAACCAGTTCTGACATCATTTCTCAACAAAATGTGGCTTTTAGCCTGTCCGTGAGCTATTGGACCAAACCTTCTGCACACTCGGCCAGTTTGGGTCACTCTCCAGTGTCCGGTGCCATCTTCCTTGACCTTTGTTTCTTTCTGTTCAGGAACCATCAGTCCCCTTGTAATAAAGGTGGTAGATTTCATTGAGGTTTTAGATTGAAACTTTGAATAAATCAAAAATGTTCATTCTTATTTACTGCAAGCTTCTCTTATATTTTATATACTTAGATAGGAAAATTAGTTTTTCATTACAGTTTTGATTTATGTCACGTAATGTGTTTCTTTTATAAAGAAAAGCCATTGCCTTTAAAATTTATTATAAATAAGTTTTCTTTCTGCACCTTTGGCCCCTGTTACTGTTTCAGTTCACTGTGATTAGAACCAGCTGCATTCCTGCCTAGAGACTTTTGAGAAAAGCTGAGTGGTTGGATCTTAGAAGCTCCTGCTTCTTCCTCCTTGTGTCTCACAAAAAATTATAAGGTCTAGGAGCTTGTTAAGTCTCATGATTATTTTGTTTGGTTTTATTGTTACTATAAAATCATATAACCAGGGGACAGTTACTCCTTATCATCAAAATCATCATTCTCAAATTCCCTCCTCTCGTTCGGGTCTGCTTTGCTCTTTCACACGAACCAAATGATTATCTTCCCTCTTGTCATTTATCTGCCTTCCATGGCCCCCTCCTCAAAGTGAGCAGCAAATGTGGGTTTGGCCAAGTGCAAGTGACACAGCGAAATGTCAGCCTCTAGCCAGGGGAGAGCAAAGGGGGGAAGACCAGTTTCACTGGCAGTGTAAAAATTTTAATTTGTGCGAAGCAGGTAATTCATCCCTGGCTTTAGTCTGACGGATTCCATTTTATTACATCTCTTCTTGCCTACATTACCCATCAAAAGAAACTTTAAATCATTTCCCCTGTTGAAGTGGCTCTGAGGAGTTCTTCTATAGCTCTTCTCTGTGAGTGCAGAGAGCTGTGGTTGACAAGACCTTGACCTCACAGATTTCACAGGAGTTGGGATCCTACCTCCTTGTGGGCTTCGCACACTGCGGTGAGAGCTCCCCTCTCTGCCTAGTGCACAAACGGTTCAACGTGATGAATCCAAGCTGAGGGCTGCCTGGTTCCCTCCAGCAGAAGGCAAGAGGCAAGCATAATAAAGACAGTGCTTTTTTTAGGGCTGCCCGGGTAGGGTGTTAATAACCAAATGTGTCTTCTCATTATCTCTACAGCATTCCACATTCCCATTCTGCTGTTGCGTTTTCTATGCCCTTTTGATATATAGGGGGAAACACGAGGTCCACTACGTACTGGATCTCGACCTCACCAAAAGTTTTGTGAATTAGGTTTTACTATTCTTGCCTTTCACATAGGAAACTGAGGCTCAGAAAGGGACATTGATTTGAACCTGTGACTTCTCTGACCCCAGAGCTCTCCTCTCTCCCTGTCTACCCTAGAGAGCCAGGCCCTGTGTCGGTTGGATCTGGCTGGTGTTTTTCATGTTAAACTAATTTGTCAGCTTTTTGACCTTATATGTATGTTTTTCCCATCATCTTTTTTTCCTGAACTTTCTTGCTTCTCAGCCTGGAATAGAAAAACCAAGGGCATAAAACCATTCTTCCAAAGAGATTGGCGGCATCAGAGCCCCCCAGGATTCGACAAGAGTCACAGTTGTGAGGAGTGAATGTAGAAAGGGCAAGAGGCGGGCCCTACTAACCAGACTGATGTGCATAGCTTATAAAAGGGCCGGGAGGCTGCTCTGGCAGCGGCATGTGCTTACAAAGGCCAAGGTGTGAACGCTGCATACTCAAGGAGAGGGAGAACACCGGCCAGAGGGCAGGCATCCCTGGCTCAGAGGGCTGACTGGCGCTCACTGGGCTCACTGGCGCATCCAGTCTACATAAGCCTCTCCACATGCAGCAGTCCGCCCACACAGTCTGAGGCATTCATCCACTCTGCAAACACCGAGTGCCCACTGTCCAGAAGAAGACAAGGTGATGTCCACTGGGGGATGGAGAGAAGTAAACAGGTGGTCACAAAGTAGTGATAACTGCTCTGATGAGAATTCCACAAGATGCGGTGGAATCACAGAGGGGCGGTCCCCTAAGCACTGGATGAAACAACTATTTTTTTTTTAAATTAAGATTTTATTTTTTTCCTTTTTCTCCCCAAAGCCCCCCCCCCCCCCGTACATAGTTATGTATTTTTAGTTGTGGGTCCTTCTAGTTGTGGCATGTGGGACACCCCCTCAGCATGGCCCAATGAGCAGTGCCATGTCTGCCCCCAGGATTCGAACTGGCGAATCCCTGGGCCGCCAAAGCAGAGCGCGGGAACTTAACCACTCGGCCACAGGGCCGGCCCCCAAACTATCTTAGTCACACTGGCTAGGACTTGAGGGCTTCCCCTGTGCTTGGTCCTTTCTATACATTGCCCCTACTCAAAACTCTGCTGGAAGATAGATACTGTCATCCCCACTTAGAGATGAGGAAACAGAAGTCCAGCAAAGGATTCAAAGACAAGCTTCTTACTCTCATAGCCCTGGTTCTTTCTAGAATCACACAGCACTCCACCGCAGCTGCCTGTGCCCAGAGGGTGTTGGGTACCAATGGCCAGATTCTAAAGAGCCCTGACTTCATCATCCTCATCTCCAGCAGTAACTTGGATGCGCAAGAGAGGTTGGCTATTAACATCTGCCGGGTCTCAACGTGGGGAGGTATGAAAAGATTCAAGAGTCAGGATTACCTGTGAAGTGAATGCAACTTAGGGAGCCTGGAGCTCACCATTTAAGCCCAGATGAGTCACACGTGTGCGGCATGGGGAGCACCCCCCCCCCCCCCCCCCAACCCCCCCCCCACACACACACACACACACGTCATCAGCACCTGGAGGCCCCAGTCGTCGGCTACGTAGCCGCCAGCAATCTGGGGGCCCCGAGTCGTGACCGGCGAGGTGGGGCGCGGCGCGCAGGGCCACGCCTCCGCCCCCAGCAGCCCCGCTGGAGCGCCGGGCCAGGCTCAGAGTCCGAGAAGAGAGCAGCCCAGGACAGTCGTATGGAGACCTTCTGCCCTGCGGCTCTCAGTGGGCAGAGGTGGGCCAGGCTCCTCCAACCCAGGCCCCAGGGCAGCGGCTAACCGAGCAGGAACCGCAGACCCAACCAGGGAGGACAGTCGCAGCTGCCAGGAGCAGGGGCGGAAGGTCCCGGGCGCGGCCCACGTGCTCCGCCGTCGTCCCGCTCCTAGCCCCATTGGTTGAAGCTCGATTGAGACGCGGCTCCAGGCACAAGCCCTCCACCCTTATTGGCCTGCTCAGCTCGAGGCAGCTTTCTGATCCCGCCTCCGGGCTCGTACCACACTCCTATTGGATGGTTGTGATCCAGGCCGAGAGGCACCTCCAGGTACAAACTCCGCCCCGCATATCCATTGGATAGCTCCGCTCTAGGGGCGGTTCCAGCGCGCTTCGCCGACCGGCTCTTTGCTTCCATTGGTCGGCTTTGATTTGAAGGGCGTCTCCCAGCGCAGACGCTAACCCCGCCTTGCGTTTCCATTGGCTGCTCCCGCTCTGCCGTCCGATCCCGCCCCCTCACCGCCCCTCACAGCCCATTGGCCGGCTCTGCCTTGAGAGGCCGGCGCCGGCAGCAGTCGCCGGGCCTGTGGCAGTTCAGATGTCAGGGCGGCCGGAGCAGGCGTTGGCCGCGGACATGACGCCTGAGGACCCGGAGGAGACCCAGCCGCTCCTGGGGCGGCCCGGCGGCAGGTGAGCCGGCGGACGGGGGGACCCGGCCCCGGTGGTGCGGCCTCGCCCTCCCGCTGCACCCAGCCCGGCGCCGCTCACCGACCGCCCTGTCCCCGCAGCGCTCCCCGCGGCCGCCGCGTCTTCCTCGCTGCCTTCGCCGCCGCCCTGGGCCCGCTCAGCTTCGGCTTCGCGCTCGGCTACAGCTCCCCCGCCATCCCCAGCCTGCAGCGCGCCGGGCCCCCAGCCCCGCGCCTCGACGCCGCCGCCGCATCCTGGTTCGGGGTGAGGCCTTGGGTTCACCCTCCACCCCGCCTGGGACCCTCCTCCTCCCACTCCCACGACGGGCGCCGGGACCCTCCGCGCCCTCCCCCACGATGGTCACTGGGACCCTCCGCGCCCGCCCCCACGATGGT